>NC_133494.1:12222934-12267441 GCF_025370935.1 Choristoneura fumiferana
CGAAACAAGGATCTAAGACCTATCGATATACGTATCCTTTCTCAAAGGTCTAAGTAGTCTTGAGTGCAAAATCACGAGACAGACCATTCCTTTATCCTTTAAGAACATAGCGAAACCAAATAAAAAAATGCTAAGCCCGCTCTAAAGCTATGCAATGTACAAAGGTCTTGAAGGTCGCTCGCCGGAGGCTGGAAGGACGAGTAAAGGCTGTTCACAAGAACAATTGTGATATACCCTCTTAATAATTATTTATTATTTAATATTCATGTATGAAAGCTCTATCCATACACTGAGCTAAACATATTATTATGTCGAGTTTAGACTTGCAAGGAAAATCGTGCAAGTTGCTTTACATTGCGAGGCCGTAAAGCCAAGGAGTTTATAGTGGTCAATCGTGTGCCGCAATGTAATGTACCAAACTTGCACGATTTTTCTTGCAAGTGTAAACTCGGTTTAAAATGACTATCGTATAGCCAGTGGTTAGGAACCTGACTGTTTGCTTGGGTCGGGTTTGATCACGGCCGGACAGATATTTGTATGAATAATACGAATGTTGTTCTCGAGCTTCGGTCGTTTAATATGTATTCATGTATGTGTTTATCTACATAAGTATGTTTATCCGTTGTCTAGTGCCCATGTACACACAACTTTGCTTAGTTTGGGCTTAGTTCAATTAGTGTCAATCGTGCATGAAAAAAAAACAATAAGTTTATTTAATATTTTGAGATAGGTAATTCAAATAGTCATTGGGTTTAACAATATTAAACTTTATTAATTTGAAGAAATTTGTTGCACTTATTACCTTCATCATTCATATAGTAGACATTCTTTTCCAGGCAACTGTGTCCACCCCTTTATGGGCAGGGAGGGACCGGACAGGGGCAGGGGTACAAAATGCCATCGCTTTGTAGCCGACGTTTCCTTTAATAGCAATCGAGCTGCTCCCAGCTTCTTACCGCTACCGCGGATTACATCATTGCAGAGGAATGTGAGAAGAGTATATACTTGTTTAGGTTGTCCTGGAGGACTGGCCAGTTGGAAAAGTATCAAAATTGTTGCGCTTTGAATTTATGAAAAAAAAAACAATCGCTTTTTTCTAATTATGAGCAAATAAGTCTGAGGCCGTATTGCCTAACGTTTCTGTAGCTCCCGATCGCAATCAAATGATAGATTTCGCATACAAAACTTGACATTTGATTGCGATCGCGAGCGTCAGAAACGTTACGCAATACGGTCTCTGGTCAGTTGGACGAACAAGAATAATAAGAGTAAAAGTCCTTAAAAAAAACAATTTCTGACTTAAAAATATGGTAAAAAGTCATCATGAATTACTTATAATCATAATCTTTGGAAGTTTGAAAGAGGTAGTTCTTGAAAATTAGTAAAATCGTTGTTTAACTGAACAATAAGGTGCCCTAAATGACAAAACGCAAAGCTACTAAATCATGAAATTTGGCAGACGTATGCTCTGAGTTGTAACACAGAGCTGCACTTGCACTAAGAAAGGCTTACGAAATTCCCGTGGGATAAGGAACTAGCATATTTTTTGTTTTTCCACGAGGGGAAGCCTATACAACCCACTTACACTACTTAAACAACGTACTTTTAGACAAGTAAACAAAAACAAGGACATAGTGTCTTTGGCTTTAAGGCGAATCAACCCAAAAAAAGTACTCTTTCCTTCTCACTCAATAAAGTAGGTACGTGTATTTCTAATAATAATTCCATCGCCCTGCCGGCGGTAAATCATGGCGCACACGCACTATTTATCATTTCTTTGTCCAGAAGATTTATCGGCCACCAGGGCGCTGAGATATACTAACGCGATTAATGTCGATATTGAGACAACATATTATAAACACTAAGATAATATACTGATAGTAATGGCAGTAATCTCTGATTTTTGTGCAATGTAATGTGCAACCCTGTAGACATAAGATACAAAACAAAAAAAAACTTAATTGCGCCAACTTGCTTATTAAGCTCACGTGAATCGTCACAAACTATCCCTCCATCTTTAATAGGGAATAAGCGTAGAACACAAATCTAAGTAATAAAACGGGAAATGAAACGACTGACATAAAATTCGTTGAATATGTTGAAAAATAAGGTAGATTCAAGCGAATGAAGTTTCTGAAGAGATTGTGAAGAAAGAGATTTTCGACAAAATTTAAATATTTTGTGTGACATGACAATGTTTCTGTCTGATTGAATTTAAAACGTCCATATCTTCATAGTTTCTTAAGATATTAAAAAACCTTCTTCAATTCGGTTTATCAGACAATAAAGATATATTTAAACACAAAAAAAGCCTGCCTATTTCCTATAAAAGGACGCTTCCGTCAAGCAACGCACAAAACTCACTAAAACTCCCATGTTTCTATTAATTAACGCTATTAGAACATTTTGACTTCGGTCCGTAATTTAATACTTTGTTATTCGATTCCTTACCTGATTAATTAGGAGGGCTGATATGAAACGTAGCTTCCGTCAAACTTTGTTGCCCTTAATAAGGCAAGTTCGGTACAAAACGTCTTTTTAAGTGAAACTTGGCCGCTTTGACGGGACGAGGGGTCCGAGTGATTAGATGAGACTTTCCAGTACATGCTTCGTAAACAAACCGTAGATATAATAAATATATATAAAGACAAGCCTTCTTTGCGGCTTCGCACGCGTGAATCATAATATAAGGTGCAGTTAAATGGAAATTCCAGCAGAAGAAACTGAATCACGTACCAGGGTGAAACCTTTTCGTAATCTTTTTATTTAATAAATGGCTTCTGTCTAATGGGACAATTTTGCCAGCGTCAAGGAAAGAAAGAACAAATGAAAAGAGAAAGAAGAAGAAGAGGAAAGCAAGGAGGTTTTCGTTATCAACTTCGCTATGATTTCTTTGACAAACCCTGGAACGTGATTCTATTTCCTTGACTGTATACGTGTATACTATGGATTTCAGAGCAAAATTTTATGTCTTTAGATGACTCTAAGACTAGGAGATTCTGGGATTTTACATGGGTACATGCCAATTCCTTGCGAAGATTTTAATAATAAAGTAAGAAAAAAAAACTTAATTACAGTCCCAAAAGTACCGCCACCAAACAGAAGAAAAAATATTGCTACTTAGTGCCTGTATCGTAATGGTGGTGACACAAATTGTCACCGAAAAAGGGTCTCCACTCACCATGTATAACACAGTGGGTGCAGCAACGCTGGTTAATAAATAAAAAGTAGTATATGTATTATTTCCAAAATCCAATTTTCTACAAACCAAATTTTGTTCAAATCCGACTAGTAGTTTCAGTAAGAAAGACTAACAAACAAACATGCACACACAGATGCATTTCGCGTTTGTAATAACAGTAATAACAACCAATATACCCACCCAATATACCCACTGAGGTGTCCCTCGGATATTTTTTAACTTTGGCCTAACACACTGCCGAGTAACTTGATAATCCATAAAATAAAACCGAGCGCGTTTCTAGAAAAATATTATGGCGGACGTTCGCTATCGCCTCGACGGCCCGAGTTATTTATGTGTGACAGCGTCCGAGATTTGAATAGAAGATTAATTGTAAAGATAAGTTGTTACCTATAAGTGTATCGTGTCGCTTGCCCAATTGATTAAGACGTATGGCGCCAGGCACCAGGGATAAGGGGATAAATCATACCGCCCCCGCCGTGGGGGAAGTTCCCAACTTAATATACTGGGAAAAAGTAACCCGATCCTTGCCGGACAAGGAAATACACTTTTAGTGCCGGCACACTTCGGCCCGCAAGTTCGCTTCATGTAAATGAATAGTTATAGTTTCGGGATCTTTTATCTTTTTAGTGATGGCTGCTATTTATTAAACGCAAGAGAAGTGTACAGGTACTTATTCTAAAATGTTTCAATTTAAATATTACTCAGCAGAACCTAAGTGGTTAGATTAGGTTCTGCTTAATTTCCTACAGTTATAAATAAATAGATAAATATGGCGGATATTTTTTTAACGATAATAATAATAATAATGTAGTACCAAGTCTTCTTCATTAGGCAAAGCTTGTGTTCTGTTTAATAGACAATTAGATTAATATAAACCTATTTATAAATCCTAAACATTGGGTAGAAAAATCCCTTTAATCAGTAGGTAATTAATTGTTCCTCATGGTTTATATTTCGAGAAAGAGAGAGAGAGAGAGAGAGAGAATGACCTAGGTACATATTGAGTTAAGTATATTATCGTTTTCTTCAAGCTTTGTGCGCAAGAAATATTATATTAGGTATATGTACCAAAATCGTTGCATCTTTTTTAAACTAATATGTTACTATTTATTGTTATTTTGAAATATTCTAAATACTTTACTTCGGTTTGGACCGAACCTACTTGTACAAGCGAGACACCATCACAGATATTATTGATGGCAACTTCACTTTACTTCTCACTTCCACGCATACTTCGGGTCCAAACCAAGCTCCTTAATCCACAAGCAGGGTTGTCACCTAAATATAACAATTAATGCGTCCTATTAATAATTGGCTAACTACGGCAATCCTTTACTCGTAGGCTGAGTCGGTGGCGGCACCTCGCGGCGGCGGCCATAAATCAGCTTCCAGGAAGCGACGACGCAGCATGGGGAGAATAATACAGTAGGTCAATTCAAACCAATTCAAGAGAAGGGGTGATGATGATGACACTTCTGTAATTCATCACTAGGCATATAGGTAGGCATCGCATTAGGTTCTTCCATTCTATAACATGTTTCTATAAAAGAGTAACGCGACTGCCTTTTTTAACCTCCGAGGCAAAAAGAGGGGCGTTATAAGTTTGACCGCTATGTGTGTCTGTGCGTCTGTGTGTCTGTCTGTGGCACCGTAGTTCGTAAACGGGTGTACCGATTTGAATACGGTTTTTTTAAAACAGGTTTTCTAGCGATGGTTCTTAGACATATTTCATCAAAATCGGTTACGCCGTTTTTGAGATATTGAACTTTGAAGGGTCATCAGCGGGTGGGTCACCTGATGGAAAGCAATCATCGCCGCCCTTTTGAGGAAGGAGTATATAGGCTCGTTTTTTGAAGATTCTCAAGCTGTACCGGTCCAGAAATAGGTAGGTACTGACCCTGCAAGCTGGTTTCAAAGTTTCACCGTGCCAGCCTGTCTGCTGCAACCCTTTATACTTCGTTTTTTAGCATTAGAATGGAGTTAAGCGATCTGACGTGTCTTTTGATTGAAAAATACTATGGAAAAATAAGTCACAGCAAACATGTAACAATTAGCAAAGACTCATTTACATGCTTTGGTATCAGAAGTAATATTTACTTTTTTTTTTAAAACGTTTTTCAATAAAAAGACTCGTCAAGACTGTTTACCCTTTTTGAAATGCTAAAAAACGAAGTATAGAGTGTACGCATCGACCCTCTAGTTACGACACTGCATCTAAGTCATCATAAATATCATCATATCAGCCATAGGACGTCCACTGTTGGACACAGGCTTCCTTCCTCTAATACCTCCAGCAGGGCTACTACGAAACTCGAAGTTCTTGTCGTGCGGTCCCTCTCGCTCTCGTATTAAATAGTATAAATGTCAGAGGGACCGCACGACACGAACTTCGAGTTTCGAGTTTCGTAGTAGCCCTGCAGTTGCTTCGGTTGCAATGCCGCAGCCTGCATTCACCATGAACCCGCGGCTTTAACCAGATCATGCGTCCATCTCAAAAGTCAAAGTCAAAGTCAAAATATCTTTATTCAATTTAGGCTATAACAAGCACTTATGAATGTCAAAAAAAATCTACCACCGGTTCGGAAAACCTCTGTTGAGAAGAATCCGGCAAGAAACTCAACGAAGTATATTTTTTAAACAGATTTACATTATTATTAAATGATATGTAGGTATACATAACAAGTATCTCGTAGCGTAGATGTATGTATGTATGTAAACTCTCTATTGTAGGTACAAAATAAGTAAACAAAGATAATTGACAAACAATGAGATATATATACAAAGGCGAACTTATCCCTTTAAGGGATCTCTACCAGTCAACCTTTGAGTGGCTGAGAGGAGCATTCAGTCAGGAACAGACAAAAAAGTGAGTACCTACATTGTGGATGAACATTCTATGCTGCGCTTGCTGATCCGAGGGATGTTATGGAGCTCTGTATCCGTAACCGTAACCGAATCCGATATAAAAAATTCGAATAGTTTCGTATAGGAGCGGAGTCTAAATGCGACATGTTGCGACAGGTTTTGGTCGTGCATCTTCTGCATATTGTTTATTATTTCTATTGCAAAGTTGTAAGACTCGTAACTATTACAATTAAAGTAAAGTCATTTATATTCCTATTTTTATTTTACTTACACTTCCTTAAAAAGTCCAATATCCGCAACCGAAACCGAAACTATCGGATAATACGTAAAAATTTAACATCGGTAACCTTTGCCACCTGGCAAACGGACATGCAAAAAATAAGCAAACGAGATATCTACGAATAAAAGAGAAGGAAAGAAGTGATGAAATACATTTATACATTCTTGTAATATGTTACATATGCTGTCCGATTAAAGGCTTATAATAATAATAAGGTATCCATATCCAGATCCGAAATGTTATATAAATGGCGTCTAAGTAGTCTTTCCTTGTCTTCGGCCTTCGCCTACTGTTTCCCACCTCCTTGTGAGCGAGGGGAGGCGATTTAATTAAATCTTGCATCGAACTCCTGAGGCCTGCCGCCGGCTAACGAACGCCCATTGTACAATAAACGCGTGCGCTGACTTTTTGCGACGAATTAGTTTTGATTAGGTTTTCAAACGAATCCTCTGTTAATATGTATATGTCTGGTGTTTTTGAGGAGGAAAAGGTATGGAGCCTTTTTGATTCAGTCTATCGCGAGAAGCCTTTTTTTTAGAGAAATAGGATGGGAAACGAGTTGGTTACCTGATGGTAAATTAGTACTACCACCCATGGACACTTGTAACATAAGAGTTGCCGGTGCGTTGCTAGCCTAAAATGCTGATAATAGTGATACATACTATTTACTTCATAATCATAAGCCAATAATACTTCGCCAGTATTTAATATATTATTTTACTTTTTTTTTTCATAAATCAAACTCTCAATGTGTGTCTTAAATTACCTATCTAAGGTGTTCATCATCATCCCAGCCTTATATACGTCCCACTGCTGGGCACAGGCCTCCTCTCGGAACAAGAGGGCTATCTAAGGTGTTATTGAACGGAAAAACAATATTTAACCTACCTTTCAAACCATATATGCACTAGCTTTTGCCCGCGACTACGTACGCGTGGAATTAGGTTATAGCGCGCCGTTCCCTCGGGAACTGTGCATTTTTCCGGGATAAAAAGTAGCCTATGTCACTCTCGGGCCCATAAACTATCTCTACGCCAAAAATCACGTCGATCCGTCGCTCCGTTTCCGCGGAGCCGCGGGCAAAGGTTAGTACATTCATATTTTTCTTTTCTTTTTTATCTTTACATTTTTTAGTTTAATTGACGAAAGAATAAACACGTTCACAACATTTTCAGGTAATCTGATTAGGTTTTTTTAGAGCACTTAGGGGCTGTTTCACCACCAATTGATTAAATTTATTTGGCGGATAAATGTGATGCCGTCTCCGTCCATTCGAACAAAACAAACAGAGACGGCATCACATTTATCCGTCAAATAAATTTAACCAGTGGATGGTGAATCAGGGGGTTAGTCTATTCTGGTTTCGTTAAGATATAGCGAAAAAGTAAAGTAAAAAGTATGAAAAGTAGATAAGGTAAAAGTAAAGTTAAGTAAAGAGAGCGACTGAGCGTCTCTTGTTGGCTATACAAACTCCTGAAGCTCATATTTCAGTCAGGGGGCACTAAATAAGGCTTTATTACGTAAATGAGCTCCAAATATCGCTAATTAATATAAGGGTTGGATGTGGGATCTGTTGGGTATATTTACGGCTCGCGCTTGGCTGATTTATTTTAATTATGTGCTGTTGCAATAAGTTTGAGGGAAGTTATCTTTAAGGGTAAGAAAAGGTGTAAGAAATGTTAGGTTAATTTTAAATAAGAATTAAGTTAATATTTCATACTGATTTAATAAGTTCTATTGTTGTCAGTATTTTAGAGATGTATTTTAGAAATGGCTAAAACAGAGATTTGAACAAATCTCTATAAGGTATGACCTAGTCACGCATTAAATGGCGAACCTATTTTATCATTTGGATAGAAAACATCAGTCCTTTGATCAAATCCCTGAACCGGTTTAGTGAAATGACAAAACCAGTCAAAAAGGCAACTCATTTCTTCATTTCACCAGATTGATAAAATCCCTGAAATAAGGGAGTTGACGAAACGAGAGTCGCTGTTTTGGCCATTTTCTGCGACGTATAGGTACTTGCCTACAAGGTGTTTTCTGTTGTTATTACATATAAACTGCTTTTGCGAATAGCGTAAATATATACAAGTACAGGTCTTGTATAGGTATTCGTGAGTATTTATTCAGCAGACCTGATTTAAGCCGCAGGTTCACCTTGGATGCCTATATGTCCAACAGTGGACGGCCTACGGCTGATTAAGATGATGATGATGATGATAAGACGCGATATGGATAGGTCTGTGGTTATCGATAACTTACTTGAATAGTTGATATTACAATGTTGAGAGGAAATCTTGCATCCTTGTCTAACATAATGGTGTCTTTCAATTGAGATTTATTCATCAGGTATTAATGGAAGGCGAACATAAAAGATTCATGACATGACATTCTATTCATGGTTACTTGTAACGTTACGTTAGTGCTTGAACAGAGTACGGACAAAGCGGAGAAGTTAAGAGAAGTCTGTTCGTTCCATTCACCATACAAACGTAGTCCCGCCCGGTCTCATTTGAAAACTAGGGAACAGAAATAGATGAAATTTTGTAAGTATGGACTAAACGTAATTATCTATGCCTGTGGTTTTTCAGATTTTCATATAAATGTGTAATATTAGAATTACAGGAGCTCAAAAGTCGACAGAAAAAGATGTCAACTTTGTACAAGAATTACAGACTAACAAAGCATTTTTACAAAAATCTAAAAAAATATAATGAATATCTTGATTGTAAAATATCTTGATTTCTGTGCCATACTTTTTGTATAATATGAGGACAACGAAACCCAAAATTCAACCGCCCAAATCTTGAAAAGCCTACAGCTATCTCGATATAAATTACGGACGTCGTTGCGGAAGGCATGGGGGTAGGCTGCGAGCGCTTATGTCACGAGAGCAATATCCCAAACGAATACCTAACGCGGCCGCGCGGCCGGCAGGGAAACTTCTCTTAAGTTTTAAGAAGCAAGGGATCATAATCATGAGAACAACCATAAACCAGTGACTCTCCTTGAGTTTTTTTATGACAAATAGCTGGCAAACCAGCATGCGGAGCTGCTGATGATAAGTGATCACCGCCACCCATGGACACCTACAGCATTATTAGGACTGCGGGTGCGTTGCGGTATGCAAGGCAAGGCAAGGCAACGCAAAGAAACTCGTTTACACGTTAAAAAACCGCATCGCAATTGATCAATCGTTTGTAAGCTATGCCACAGACAGACATTGGTGTCAAATTTGTAGCATCCCTCTTTTTCGGAGGTTAAAAATGTTCCATAGGGTCCATCTGACAGAGGGCGACTCCGTTCTCTTCCTTACCCCAAGCTCCGAAGCAAACCCATACTGAATAATTAATGCGAAAGGTCACCTACGGGACAAGCTCAAACATATGTAAATCCTGGAGGGCGCTTCTTCTGTGAGGTCCTATTCAAACTATACCGACCCATCGTGCAACCTTGTCGCAGTGAGCCATCCCTGTACTTAGCGAAGAAGTTGCAGAGACTGTACGCTGTGTTATTATGAAAGAGTTCTACTTCGGGTGGCAAAGCTGGTGATATCCTCAGGCTTGTCATGCCTCTAGAAGCTATGTCTGATACTTACGAGTATTGCTACCAACCCTAATAGGTATTATCTACGGTGAAGGAACCTGTACTTTCTACAAACCATTTCGATGGTGTGTGTGAAGTTCTCAACTCAACTACGGCCCGAGCCCTTTCATTGTGAGAGGAGGCCTGTGCCTAGCATTGGGAAAATAGTTCTAATGTAATATTCTGTGTATAATAAAGCATATTTCATTACAATACATTAAAATGGTCTCTATATTGAACACCAACACGTAGTAAGCAGTAGGTAGGTAGAGACAACACAGGTACAGTCAACGTCATAAATAAGTGATCATTTCTGTACCTTGTCGCTTTCAGTCGTTATATAATTTTGTATGGCTTTTGAAACATGACTTTGTTTTTGTTGTTGTTGTTGTAACAAATGAAAATTACAATTAACAAGAGAAAGAGATGTACAAAGGCGAACTTATCCCTTAAAGGGATCTCTTCCAGTTAACCTTTGAACGATTGAAAGGACAACAGAACAAGAGTGAACAATAGGTTACAATGGAAAGATAAGAGGATCGAAAATTTTAAATTAGTGACAAGGTACAAAAGTGATCATTTATTTATGACGTTGACTGTACCTACTTGTATAGAGATTTTCCAAGGTAGGTTACGTAAGCAACAGGGGCCCTTATCTCATCAGAGCGATATCTTCCAGTTCATCATAGATATACATGTCATAGATTATGATTGTAAACTGACTCTACCATAATGTACTTATAAAAGCTTGTAAATTAAGCGTATATAATAATATAAGGTAGGCAGGAACTTACTAAGCCTACAGTCTGTGGCTACCTGCCTAGTTATACTTCCTTTGTTTATTTTTAGATAGACTTACCTACCTATTAGTTCTTAAAAAAATCCATCCATCCATCTCCATCTCAGCCTATATACGTCCCACTGCTGGGCACAGGCCTCCTCTCAGAACGTGAGGGTTTGGGCCATAGTTCCCACGCGGGCCCAGTGCGGATTGGGAACTTCTCACGCACCATTGAATTGCTTCGCAGGTTTGGGCAGGTTTCCTCGCGATGTTTTCCTTCACCGCAAAGCTCGTGGTAAATTTCAAATGTAATTCCGCACATGAATTTCGAAAAACTCAGAGGTGCGAGCCGGGGTTTGAACCCACGACCCTCTGCTTGAGAGGCGATAGGTCAAACCACTAGGCCACCACGGCTTGTCTTAAAATCACGAATTTATTATTAGGAGTTTTCTAATTCGCATTTATTATTACGAGTGAAATTGTCAAATCAAGGAAAGTTCGTTGATTACCAATATAAGCTTAAAATCTTTTATTGTTAGGTACCAATCTACTTAAGTGAGGTTTATGAGTGTGACGGGTACGTAACACCTAGCTTTATCTTCGACTTGAGTCTATTTTTTCAGTCCACGATCGATCCGCTGCGGTTTCAGCCGCGCCACTTAATGAAATAGAAATCAGCGACCTCTGAAGACGAGCTCCTCACCCTTCGTCCCTCTCCCTCCCGCGCCCACCCCCGCGCGGCAGACAGGGACAAAACATATTTATACAAAGTCAAAGACGACCGAGTGGGATAGCTGTATTCATTATGAATATAATGCGGTAACGGTTGTGTCCGTGCGTCTGCACGTGGTCGCTTCTATGTGTGCGTGGGGCTTTTCTCAACAACGCTGAATCAATATTCCATCTTTGTGATGGAACGATGACCAGTTTAGGGTTGAGATGTTATCTGCTTATTAAAAGTTAGGTCGTTAATCGTTATAAACGCTCAGCTGCTCCAAGTTCATAATTATGCAAACTTTTTAATTTCCTTCAGTCCCAAAATAGGTACTGGCAGTTAAGAACTTCAGACTTTATAATAGGTAGGTGTACCGAGAAAAAAAAACTCAAGCCCATACCATAAATAACCAACCGCGAGTTGTAATTCGAAAAAAGAACGCCACGCTGACTTCAATCGATAACGAGAAGTGAACGTCTCGCGTTGTGGTTGGTTTGCGGTTAAATGGGCGTGGTCTGCGGTTTTATTTACGATCTGCGATTGGTCGATCACCTGACCTTTGTGGTTAGCCCTGCGGTTTCTAAGATTTTCACCCTTGGAAAAATAGATAGAGGAAAATATATGGTACGGAGGGCTGCGATTGGTCCGCGCTGATAATTTTGCGGTTAACCGCGAAACGCTATTCGTTAGGATAATAATGGGTTGTGTGGGTGCTTATTGGGAGAATTTGTCGTGGGTTGTTTGAGGCAACGGGAATTGCGACTGGCTGCCAACACGACAGGGCGAGGTGTCGATTCGCGGTCTGGGAACTAATAGACGCTTGACAAGACCCCTTCTTTCTGATTGGCTACGTATAATCTACAAATGCAAATTTCCTTTTAATCTTTCTTAATCACCTCTTTAGTAATAAAGTGATGAAAATTTTTTTCGCGATTAGAGAAAAACTCAAAATGCGCCCTCTAACGGTAGCGCGACGAACTTTCAAGTGACTATTTTTATCAAAACGCCTCGAGTGCGAACCTTTCCGTTTCTTCGTGTTCTTAAGAACGCTAACGTCTTAAGAAAGTCCGCTCACCCCAAAACGCACACAAATACAGCCCGAGTCACTAGCAAAGGGGAAGCAATTCCTCAACTAAAAAACATCCTCTTTTCTATCAAATTTCTTTGAGCTTAAAACCTTTTGCTTCTAAGACAGTTTTACTAACTGCTCAGTGTACAAACGACGAAACATTCAAAAATAGAACGTCGACTTACGTCGTTTTGAGTCTGATAAAACCTCTTCTTTCCTCAAGCGGAACTTAAGAGAAAACATTTTCAAAATAATCCCATTCCATATTCAACTTTGACTCGTAGTAGTAAAGGTATACTTTCCTTTATTATCGTTACGGAAGTTAAGTTTAAAAGCGGCCAGCGTAATTTTTGGCTTCTTTTCCAGATCGCGTGTGTGAGTGAGCGTGCGTACACGGGTATGTAAGTAAAAGGCGGTGCGGTGGCGCTAGTGTGTTCGTGGTTCCGCGCGATACCGAGAGATGGCAGCACGGGTCCTTTGTGGTTAGCGGTTGGAAGTTGAGGGAAGCGACGATATTGGTGAGATTTAGCAATTGTTATTATACAGGATATAATATTTTTAGTTACGGGTTTAATTGTTTTTTACAGAGACGATAAAAAAGGAGATTTTGTAATGGATGTTTGGAATAAAAAGTATCAGGAGACGGAAGCGACCGTTTAGTAAAAAAAAAGTAGATATCCTAGATTGGATAGCTACTTGTCTACTTAATTTTATTTAAGTGATACAAATAGGTACATAATATAAAAGAGAAAAATATTAATATTGCAGATGCTGGCTGATTAATAAACAAGATTTTGGTTAGATCCAGCAGCTGAATAAAAATTTGGGGGGTTTTTAGAAACTCCCGTGGGAATTCCCGAAAATTAAATCGTGGTTTTCATTGACGTTACATTAAAAACAATCATGTCAAATTTCATGACTCTTAAGTCCAGCGGTTGTTATTTCGAGATTTTATTTCTATCCCGTGGGAATATCGTAACAAAAAGTAGGTAACCTATGTTTTATTCTAGATGTCCAGCTATCTACATACCAAATTTCATCCAAATCCGTCTAGCTGTTTCAGCGTGAAGGAGTAACAAACATACTCACTCACAAACTTTCGCATTTCTAATACGAGTATAAGTAGGAAGTAGGATAAGGGCTAACAATTTCAGCTGATTTAGGGGCTGTTTCACCATCCATTGATTAGTGTTAACTGACGGTTAAATGTGATGCCGTCTCTATTTGTTTTGTTCGAATAGACGGAGACGGCATCACATTTAACCGGCAGTTAACACTAATCAATGGATGGTGAAACAGCCCCTTAGACTCCAAGTGCCTGCCAAGCACCAGCAGATGTTCCTGCGCTCCGACTTCTGGCCGGAGGGTGTGGTGTTCCGTCGTTTTAGGGTAGCGACGAAGACGACGTCCAAAAATCCCTAATTAGTTTAGTTTTTTTTGTATGTCATTTTTGTATGTTCTTTTATTTCTTTTTGTGTATCTATTTTTTTGTGTAATTTGAAATTTACAGCGCATTGGTATTTTAACTGTAATGCTGCTGTAATTTTTAAATACCAAATAAACAGTACCTAAATAAATAAATAATTTTATGTATACCCATAAACTCGCAACAAAACAGTTCAAACTTGTATTAAACACATTCGTGGCGGGGAGTGCACAATTTTGTACGTCAATCCGAATGGAGTTGTTACAGCGCCACGCCATCGGTACATAAAAGTACCACGCTCTGGTACCTCAAGGCTTCCGAAACTTTAAACTATGAAACTATAACGAATTCAGCTCATCACATACCTAACTGATATGGGATACGGGTGTAAAAGGCACTTAGTATAAGATCGTTGGCTGGCGGATGGGCTGTGTTCCACACTGAACTCGAATTTTTTTAAAGGTCCTCTCAACCAAAAGGCATGGTGGCTTTAATAGTAGATTGTTCAACAAGGGACTAAAACAAGCCATAATACACGAGATGTTTAGCCACCCGAGCAGAGCGAGGTTGAAAATAGTTCGAGTGGCATTATGGTTGTTTAGTCTCGCGTTAAACACTCTACTTTTCACTTTGAATACGAGGAAAAAAAAATCTGTTCAATTAATGTAGAATTCGGTTAGCGCTATCCCGCGGGAACTATGAAATTTTCCGCGATAAAAACCTATCCTTTGTTCTTTCGCGGTACTCAAACTATCTGTAGGTATACCGAATTTCATCTAAATAATGTGCAAGATTGCACACCTTTTTGCTACTGCTTTTTGCTTTTTGCTGTTTTTGTTAGTTTTTAATACATTTTTAATTTGTCTATGGATTTTTGATATGTGACTCTTGATTATACTTTTGTTCCAACGGAAAACCAGTGCCTATTCTTTTAATCCAAAATCGGTTCAGCGGTTTAGACGTGATGAAGTAACAAACAAACAAAGAGACTTACAAACTTTCGCATTATATTAGTGGGATTGAACCTTGATACGACAATGTCGGGGGTTTTTCAAATTTTCCAAGTTTGCTAGGTCATGTTCTTAGTAAAATCAAGGGGCGCGCAGTGGAGCAAGCCAAGCGCGGAGGGAACAAGCAATTTTCTGGACTATTTATTCGTAGCTGGTCGCATTATATCGCGCCACTCATGTTTAAGTACCGACCCACATTAATCCTTTTGTAGGCATGTCTTTGTTATTCGGGACTTAGAGATTTGTAGGTAGCTTGTAAGTACCTACGTTGGTAGATATCTAAAGTTTAAATCAAAATAAGATATTGTCATCATCCCAGCCTATATACGTCCCACTGCTGGGCACAGGCCTCCTCTCAGAACAAGAGGGCTTGGGCCGTAGTTCCCACGCGGGCCCAGTGCGGATTGGGAACTTCACACGCACCATTGAATTGCTTCGCAGGTTTGGGCAGGTTTCCTCACGATGTTTTCCTTCACCGCAAAGCTCGTGGTAAATTTCAAGTGTAATTCCGCACATGAATTTCGAAAAACTCAGAGGTGCGAGCCTGGGTTTGAACCCACGACCCTCTGCTTGAGAGGCGATAGGTCAAACCACTAGGCCACCACGGCTTCTGTATGATTGTACAAATTACAAGTGAAACAAGAGATTTTCGAGATTAAAACTATCCTCTATCCTTCCCAGGACTCAAACCACCTGTATACTGAATTTCATCTAAATCGGTTCAGCGGTTTAGACGTGATTGAGTAACAAACATCTTCATAAACTTTCACATTTATAATATTAGCAGGAAGTAGGATAGGATGTATCTACAAACAATAGGTATTATAATAACGTGTTATTTTTTATTTAAGGAGAAATATAACGGGTCAAATGTTGGCGACAGACAACCTTTTTTATAGCGATTAGGTATATATTTACTGTCTTTTTTATAGTTTTATGTAGTATATCGATATATGATGTATGTGTTATGCCGTAGGTGTCCTGTGTATATTTAACATTTGACTTTAACAATAAAAAAGACGATTTTCCCAAATTGAGTCTGTAGAAGTTTAAGGAAATCAATCAAAAAAACATGGTGATAATTTTAATTTCTATGGGGCCATAAGTGCGCGAGTCTATTCGCACTTGGCCAGCATTTTTCCAAGTACACGTTTAATTTCTACTTTAATTTCCGACCACCACTTTACAGAGCCTGATCATGAAAACAATTGCCTGTCGGGTGCAGCTGTAATTTGGGGACCGGAAACGAAATCCAAACAATTGTCAGTCCGATAATTTGGCGTAAAAATACGAAAAATTGCTATTCCATACAACTACTTACTATGGATGGGAAATACAGTATACCTACCTAACTAAACTATGTTCTAGAACATGAAACTACCATGAGACTCACTCATATTAAATATATTGACCCGGATAACTCACGTCTTAAATCGAGTTTAGCTCGACATGTTTCGGGCCCGTAGCCCTTCGTCTTTGGAGCAACGCGACTCAGCGGCTGCTGCAACACGCGCGCGCATGCGCGCGTGTTGCAGCAGCCGCTGAGTCGCGTTGCTCCGAAGACGAAGGGCTACGGATTAGCCCGTAACATGTCGAGCTAAACTCGATTTAAGACGTGAGTTATCCGGGTCAATATATTTAGTATATGTATCTAGATTCAATACAACTATCAGATTGAATGGTTCACGCGAATCCATGGGTAATAAATAGTCTACTATAATCGCACTTAATTAAAAATGTTCCTTTATTCTTTTCTTTGGAGTAATAAAGTATTTGTATTGTATCCACGAAGCTGGCGGGGCTAGTGAAGGGTTGAATCAGCGCGGCAATCAGCCGGCGACCGCGGAACGGGCCCGCGGGGGCCGCGCCTTGAGACGCTAGGGCTGGCGCAGGGTCCGACAAGCTTGTAAGATTGCAGCTACTGTCGGAGGATTATGAAAAAAAATTAGAATAAAAGATGTGTGAGGCGTCTGAAATCAGGGGCTCATTAGTAAGTACTAACAGCTTTGCAATTTTACGAGTAGTTTTCGGTGAACTTTTACCATTAATAGTGACTTATAGATTTTTCTCTTAAATAGTCCATATGCGTCTGTAAACCCTTAACTGAATCCATTATCCGTAAATATAGCATTCGTCCCAAACAACCAACTACTTATCTGCCTTTTACAATCAAATTCACTATGATTTCCTTACTAAAAAATGAGATGTCAATTTGACATTAGTAGCACCAAGGTCCTTGTGTATGATTAGTTGACGACCGGATGGCCAAGTCGTTAGAGAACCTGACTACGAACCTTGAGGTTCCGGGTTCGATTCCCGGCCGGGGCAGATATTTGTATGAATAATACGAATGTTTGTTCTCGGGTCTTGGATGTTCATTATGTATTTAAGTATGTATTTATCTATATAAGTATGTTTATCCGTTGCCTAGTATCTATAGTAAAAGCTTTGCTTAGTTTGGGACTAGGTCAATTGGTGTGAAGTGTCCCATGATTTTTATTTATTTATTTAAAATTTGTTCGACTGTACATTGGAAATTAAATATCTGTATATATTTTTATCTTCGTCCTTCGCTATTTAAAAGCCGTTGGTGGAAAAGTAAGGATTTATAGCTCATTAATGTGGAACTCACTTGCTCGTTTGCCATCCAATCGAATAAATAAAAAAAACATCTTTTTTTTTATTTTTTTCTTCATTATTTCTGGACCGCTGTATAACTCAACTGTGCCAGTACTCGCTTCGCTTCAATAACCAAAGGCAAGTGGCAGCCCTGAAGGCAGTAATTTTTAGGAGGGGCCCAAGACAACGCCGTTTATTCTTTATCGTAGTCGTGGGAAATCCAGGGATGGCGATAATTAAAATATTCCCATTCAAACTGTTTAGTGCCACCGCCTTGTTTAATTAAAGACGGCCCTAATCTCCATTCATTAGTTCATTCACGATGAAAATCTTGTAATTGCGAGGGACGCGGTATCTGAGTTATAAACTATAGATGCTGAGACTCACGCGCATTCTATCGGTAAATTGGTCAAGTTTACTATAGTTTTTAGGGCTTTGTAGTCCTAACAAGGACCCTTTTAACCCTTTTAAAGGTTAAAGGTTTTAGAAGCGACGTCTTAGGAAAATATTCCAACTGCCAATAATATAGCGTTATAGGTGCAAAACATTTAGAAGATGATCTATATGATGGTGATAGATAATAGATAAGTATGTATTAGTAACGTGCTCGGTAACGTGTCTGTAATAGATAAGTCGTCAATCCATATTCGAATAATGACATAAGTCCCATACCAATTCTTTGTAATACATACAACTCAACTACAAGTCATTTACTTAATTTTTTCTTCATCTTTATCTTCTTAATTTTTTTATCTATACGTTACTATACCTACCTCTTCCTTTTCATGCTCTCTTAGAAAACAGAATAGCGATATGGAATACGCGACAGACTCACGTCGAAGCTAAAGGGGTTGCTCCTAATACTTAAGCATTTATCTTTCCAAACTCATTCTTCAGCATCCTAATTATATTCATTAACAGTATTTACAGTACAAAGAACTGTCACTCGAAACAAACGGCGCGTGTTATTGAAATAATTGGCCTTCACAAAGGCTCAGGTAATTAGAAGGGTACGTATGAAAGGTTGTAATTAGGAAGATGTGTGTCGATTTGCATCGGCAATTAGAGTTGGACTAAACGCTGTTTCTAGAATAATTCTTGCCTTTGTGCTAAATTTAGTCTCGAAGTAAGCATTACGAGATGTTAATGACATGTCGTATCAAACATAGTAAGGTAACTATATTAAAGTATACTCTACTCTACTCTAAAGATTAGGTAAGGCGTCTTTTGATTTTTTAGGGTTCTGTGGTCAAGTAGGAACCTTTATAGTTCGCCATAATTTCTGTCCGCGGCTAAGCTCAGAGACCGCTATACTATAAAGCTGTCATTTGGCATGAATATTCACATCAGTCACGCTGACAAAGTGGTAAATTAAAAAAAATCTTAGGGTACCTCCCGTACACGTAGTGGGGATGATTTTTTTTTCACTTCCACCCTATGTTGTGGGGTATTGTTGGATAGATATTTAAAAATAAAGTGGGTTTGCAGAACCATTTTTTGATAAAGTGAATATTTTCGGAGATATTCATTCCGAAAGTTCAAAAAAATGTGTGCCCCCTCTATCTTTTGAACCGCACGTCTAAAAATATGAAAAAAAAACAAACTTTCTAGGAAAATTATTTTCAACTAAATCAGTCGAGCAGTTTTTAAGCTTTTGTAAATTAAACTATAAGAGTCAGTACCTATCTAACTAAAAAAGTTGTATTTTAAGTGGGCCTACTGTGATGGTCAAAAACTACGGAACCCTACACTGAGCATGCCCCGACATGCTCTTGACCAGTTTTTTTTAATACTATTTATTCTCGCCTTATAAAATAAATTAGTATGCAATGTAACACTACTCCTACATAATCACTACTTCGTTTTTATAAAGGCCTCTACTCACTACCGTATCAAATCATGACCGTAATAGGAACGTATCAGGCACGGAATGTGACGCGATAGGGACTACAACATATCTACGGCGTGTCAACCCATAAGAAAAGTATATAAGTATGTTTATCCGTGCCTAGTATCCATAGTCCAAGCTTTGCTTAGTTTGGGACTAAGTCAATGAGGGCTATCGCGTATGAATTCGCCGCTAGAGGCGCTAGTGTAGCGTGAGGTCTCCGAAATGTCAAATCTCATAGTTTTTGGGTGAGCTACGCGGGTTTATTTATAATTAAAATATTTTTTTGAATATTTTGCAATATCTGAAATTAATTATGGCAATTATGCGTTACGGGGCTATGAATGTCTGTGTTTTGAGACAGTTTTATCTTTCGGAAACTTTTGCCCTCCTTTTTTTCCGAACAAAACGGGGACTATGCAACACTGTGGTTGCTCGATATTTTTATGGTACGGTTTTAAGGTGTATTAAATATGATTTTAATCTAAACTTTGTTTTCACGCCCGTAATAACAGACTTTGAAAGCCATACTTAAAAACCTCACGCAACAGTTACTATTATCCAGCGTGTGCGGGGCAGTGGCAATAGGATCCTGCAGATGATTGCGGATAGGTTGGACTCCGCGGTCCTTGGACGCTTCATGGATCTCCATGTGAGGAGTGGGGATCGGTGAGTTGGTCAGGTACCTATTTGTTGTTTGGCACTTTTTTATATTAATTTTTCTACTTTATCTAAGAACTAACATAGTATTTTAAGCTTTTTTTTTGTCACTAACTAATAACTAACAACATATGGAACCCGTTTTCCGAATTAAATGATTTTTATTTTTATTTTATTTTATTTTTTAACAGTGCGCCATCTAGTGAGACAAAAAACGATAGCCCTCATTGGTGTCAAGTGTCCCATGATATTTATTTTATTTTTATTTTATTTATTTTAAGAAGTGTATCAGCACCGTTTTTGAGACACCGTGCATGGCACGCAACGGCGAAGGTTGTTTAAGAAACGTGCTAGAGGGAATAGTCTCATCCTTATCAATACAAAGAATATATTTTTGCCTCACACGTTCCTATTACGACCATGGTATGACACGGTGTAGTGGGTAGAGGTGAGTAGAGACCTTTAGAAACACCGTACTTGCCGACGTGAGAACTGTCACTGACACAGTTGCGGTTTTCTCTCGTGTTAATTTTTTTTACGCAATACATGGTGTTCGAAAATATAAAATAATAATAATGACAATTAATGCAATTTTGTTTCATACCTATGTGCTTCTATAAAAAATACATCCTTTTTTCATTATTATTCGACTGGATGGCAAACGAGCAAGTGGGTCTCCTGATATCCTGGGATATGGATGATCCTGTATATTAAGGAGCTATTGGGGCATGTTCTGGATACTTAAGTACCTACCTTTTTTGTTCTTTGGAACAGTGGAAAGGTTAAACATAGAAGAGAAGTTAAGAGAACATAGAAAAAGTTTGTAAGTACAAGAAGTGTATTAATCATTCCTGCGTTGGCTGAATTTTGCCGTACGTGTTAAGTAGACATCGTCAGCTAAAGTGTCAGACCTAGAACTCGTAGCTCCAAAACCTCCTAACTCTTTTCAAGAAAGTTTCGTACTTAACTCCATTTTAATATAATAGCTTCGGTTTTTAATTAAAAAAAAATCTTAATAACCCGAATAGTTTTAATAGTTGTATTAATATATAAAACCAAAACAATCCTCCATACAAAATTTTTGGTGGTAAAGTTCTTTTTGCCTCCTATAAAATTTGATCCGATGGAGTTACGAGGTCTGACACTATCCGACGACATGTAGTGTACTTAATTTCTTTCTAAGAGGCCTGTAATTGAGAAAATAGCTCGCTGGACCAGGAATTAGTGAAGTAAGAAGGAAGGCACGATCGACTAATTTTTCCATTGTGACATTTTACGTTGTTCAATGCATTGTTCAATCTATCAAATCACTGGCAGAAATAGTGAAAAAAAAATAGACTTTTTTTTTGTGATACATGGCATGACTATCTCTGAGTGACTATCAAAGGCCTAGTGCAGTATGCCAACCTACTAAATGAAGCTTCACAATTAAGGTGGGTACACACTGGCGGTAGGCACGGCACATTTGCCGGTGTCACGTAGCGACCGCCTCGCACTTAATTTCGCAGGGGGGTGCGGTGCGGTTTTAAATTACGCCGTCCCCCACGATCGCAATTCGACAGACTCTAGTCGATAGTTTGAAATTTAAATTTGGAACGGTTGATTTTGGAAGACGTGGGTTCATGTTTAAATTATCGAAGGTTGTCTGTAGTCTGGAAATGAAAAGATCTGACTGCCTTAAAAAAACTTTGTCAGAAACCTAAAAGGAAAAATAAGTCTAGTAACTTAAAGTTCAACAGTCCTGACTTGATTTACCTATTCAAAATCGTGACCAGCTCAATCAATAAGTGCCAATAATGGCACCGACTGTTGAAGGTTACTTAACAGAGCTCTGGACTAGGTACTAGAGTTATTTTTTCCTATTTAGTTTTATTAACGTTTTTTTTTAATTTTGAGGGGTTTTAACAAAAAAAAATCTACTTTTGATGTTTTTGTATTAATAGTAGCTTAGAAGTGTTATTTATAGCTTACCTATTGGAATGGGCTCATTATGAGCTTTCATTTCAATTCACATTTATATACCCATATTGTTATAATAAAAAATACAAACTCCACTTTAAAACATTAAAACTCTATGTCACTTGAACAGTTTTGATACTTTTGATGAATCTTATTTTACCTCATATGTTGCGCTCCTACGGGCATTTGGGTAAAAAGAACTGAATTTTATACGTAGGTATGTTATGTACTGTAAAATAGTAACGTGGTTGATTGACTGACTGCAAAACCTAAATCACTGAAGCAAGAGACAAAAGTGCACTAAGGAGGGATTTTTACGAGGTATTCCATGAACCATAATAAATAAATATCATGGGACACTTGACACCAATTGACCTAGTCCCAAACTAAGCAAAGCTATAGATACTAGGCCAATAAAAAAAAAGTAATATAAATTAAATAAATAAATGGATAACAAAATAGTTATATATATTGATAGACTGAAAGACAGACGAACTGACAGATAGACAGACAATCGGACAGACAGGCGGACAACGAAGTAATCCTATATATAATGGTTCCGTTTTTCCTTTTGGGGTAAATAACCCTAAAGAACATATATACTTTCCCCACCGCAACCCAACTCCCATAACACTTATTTCCCCACCACCCACGCAAATAAAACATTATTTTCCATATAACTGCTACTCCGTTAAGCGATGCATAAATCTGGCAGCGACCGGGCCAAAATGTTCCCGTATTTAATGCTAAAAATCAATAATTAAGCGTTGTATGTAATTAATACGTTGTCCGCGAGCGGCTGCATTATGCAGCGGCTAAAATGCACGCTGCATTATCAGAGTGACGCTGCGATAAGCCTCCGTGATATAAACTATTTCATATTGTGAAACTGCCAGTGACAAATTTTGCTTGCACCCGTTGGTAGTCAGTTTTAATATGGCTGTGTCCAAGAGGGCATATTTGCTAGCATCCAGAACATTTTGTTTGATCTGTAAAAAAATACTAAAGTAAGTACTTTATGGCGGATGAAGGAGGACCCATTATTAAATTAATTCGGCTTCAGCGGACCAATTTCATATAAATTTGAGACCGTTTTCTCTCATTCTTCTCAAACATTATGTAAAGTGAATCGATGTACCTGCTATTAAGTCAATTTTAAATTAGTATCTCTAGTTTGGTTAAGGTTAAACTATTTTGGAAAACGTGATATATTTAAATAAGTAAATATAAGTAGTTCTAATAAGTGTATGTACTTACTTGGGTAGAGTTTCGATAGTGAGTTGACAGTAGGTTGACACTGACAGCCACACTACCCCTTCACATTCACATATGAGGTGAGGACTGAAAACCAGCAACTTTGCTTTTCCCAAAGTTATATTTATTTTTTGTTTGTATAGCATTCTTGTATTCTTTATTTTAATTTATTTAATTAGGCGTACTTTGCGGAGATACTTATCAATGAATAATAAGAATTACTTTGCTCACGCTCACATTAATTGTTGCATCATACCTAATACACCTATAGTTATCGTAAGTTCGCGGGTGAGCAAATTATTTAGGTAAAGCTTTGGCCGCATTTTCATACATTTTTTTAAAACTCTTCGCACTAAGAGGCTAAAGTTGGTAATATACAATGCAGCCAGATCTTAATTGATTTCCGAGTAAATTAATGAAACAGACGAGATATACTAAAACTTTTTTCACTTAAGAAGCTCTTTAAAATGTAAATGAGATAGGAGTAAATAAAGTAAAAGATATCTATTCTGAAATTTAAAATTCATTGAACATTTCCTCAGTCAAGTAGGTAGTCGATATGAATGTTTGTCGGTTTATTGTTTTAAAACCAGATTGTAGCGTTTCAATCATTGTATAAACCTTGATACTGAAGATTTTAAAAACGCTTTTAACACAGGCTTATTAACGTATGAAATTAATACTCATTCGGACGAATTAATGTTTGCAAAATCAATCATTTCGTGCTTCACCGAGCGAAAACATCATACTGTATGGGCGCAGATAACGCAAAACAACGTGGCCAGCTATAATTATATTATGTTTATTTTATTGAAATACCTCCTGTACTGTACTAGATGTTAATGCTGTCAGATTTTACATATTACTTCGTGGTTGTCTCAAATGAAGCTGGACAATCCACATTCAGCTTCTGGTACTGCATTCCCGGAGCGGTACGACTTATGGATCTTTAAAAAACGAGCCTATCAATCTATTAAAGGGCTGGCAACGCACCTGTGATATCCCTTGCATTGCGGGTGTTCATGAGCGGCGGTGATTGCTTTCTATCAGGTGACCCGCACGCTCGTTTGTTCCGTCTTATATAAAAAAAAACTAAAAAGATCCTATATCACCATATCCCGCGCCAAGATCTAGAATCCCCATCCTATAATTAATGAAGCAAAGGCCATTGACAAAACCTGGAAAGAAATCAAGCGAGATCTGTATGTAGTAAGTAAGCTCTTTCTAAAACCACACCCACAAATACAAGTCATTATAAGTAGAGACCTGTATGTAGTGAGCTCAGTCCAAAACGTCAGTCTCAGATACAAGTCATTATAAGTAGAGACTACCTGTATGTAGAGAGCTCTGTTCAAAACGTCAGTCGCAGATACAAGTCATTATAAGAGCCGGTGCACATATAGTGAGTGCGCAGAGTATGCCCGCGAGTTATGAAAATGCGGGCGTCCATGTTATTTCGATGTGACACTTGCGAAGATTATTTTAATTTTCATCTCATTTCATCCCATGCAAAGGCTTGATGCGGTTTTCTTCACTTTAAATGTGTAACGGCCTAAAGTAGAGAACCCTATATATAGTGAACTCAGTCTAAGATTTCAACCTCAGATACAAGTCATTACAGAGACTACCTGTATGTAGTGAGGTCAGTTCAGAACCCCAGTCTAGGGTACAAGTCACTATGTAGAGCAATTTGCATGTAGTAAAGTGGGCTTAGCAGTTTCAGATATAAGTAATTTAAAGTAGAGTAAACTGGATGTAATGAACTCAGTCCAAAACCTCAATCTCCGATACCAGTTGCAAAGTCCTTCACAAAGTCAAGAGAGATCCATCACGGCTGTCGTACTAATCCTCATTAATTACTTTGCAATTTTAAATCTCATTATTGCCAGCAAATCGGTCTGGCATCGATTTTTCCCTTTCGGTGCAGATGGCACGATTCGATTCGCATACATTATCGTTTGTACCTGGTAGGGTGTATATGATTTTGTCAGGTATTAACACAGACGCGCTGCTGTCATGTTGACAAGTAGTGTCTGACCGAAACTCGGGTTCGGTTTTGGCCAGTTTTGGTGTTAAGTTACAGTTTCGATTTCGGCAGATTCTCTGCCGAAGGACCGGAACCGAAACTGCGATCGTACACTTTCGTGTGGCTTTCGGAAGCATTCAGCGTCATAGCAGATGTTTGTTTATGGGCGGTGGTGATCTCTTACCATCAGGAGACCCACTTGCTCGTTTGCCATGCAGTCGAATAAAAGAAAAAAAAACTCGTCATAGAGAGTTTCGCGGCTTCCGCGCAACTGCTCTTTCTCATCGGTATGTTGTTATTCCATATTAAATTAAAGAGATACTCTCAATTTCCAGAGCTATCAAGTTATAAATTTATCGAATAATCGCAACTATATACAAGATCTAGAATTAAAGTTAATGGAAGAAAACGCTAAAATCGCCTTCGAACTTCTGTTTTCGGTCAAAACTGAAACAGAAACAGAAATTCAGTTTTGCTTTTGATTGGTCGGAAATACTACTTTTTGGTTTATTTTGGACTATTAACGGCGTCACCACCATGCATTTTTTTTCTGTAATTAAGCAGAATTTAGAACAAAAAAAAATTGGGAAATTGGGAAAAATATGTATTCCCATCATTTCGTGAGGCGTGCTTCACCATATATATATATATATATATTCACTATAATCGAGCAATTAGCCCGTGAAGTTTTTCTCTTTTCTACGTAAACCAGTTTTTTTTTCATAAATCCTGAATTTCCTATGAATATGGCGTCCCTACACACGGTGGGCGTGCGACCGTATGTCCATCGTTTCACATTGGCGCAAATTAATGAGGGTGGGATATTTATTTCAGAGCGAGCGATGCCCATCAGAATATCAATTCTGTGCGATATAGGTAATTATGAGATAGCAATAGATAGCTACGCGAGTGCTTAACGGTCTTTCATATTTTATGAGCAAATTTTAAGTGATGAAAGTGGGTGAAAGATACCCATACAAACATTCGGTCGCCGTGTAGTAACTGTTGCTCATTTTCTTTGCATATGTCGTTGTGCAAGTATTTTGGATGGCGAACATTTTTTTGATTTGCATCCTCTTTGCTGTCGGTGGCTGATTTACGCAAGTCCTTTGCCGCGCGCCTTGGATCGTAAAAAGGCGGCAGTCAGGGAGACTTTTGGCGAGACTTCAAAAAAAACTCTCGGCGGACATATATTGGTGCGGTTGTGCTCGGTTTTGTAAAATAAATATTAATTGTGATTATAGACATTGTAAATAGTTTTGTGTGTGAATAGTAACAAACTTTATACGCCTTAAAACTAGCTAGTGAAGTGGCGGAGCGGACTATTGCGGCTTTACGGACTTTAGCGAGCGCAATACATCGAAGTCGGCTTCATTGAGGTATGTTTTTCATGAATTGTTCTCTAGACATAATGCTGCACAGAAGAGCAAATAAGCCACGGCCTTGGTAACAGTCAGTATTCGAAGGTTTAATTAACAGTAGTAACAGT
This sequence comes from Choristoneura fumiferana, assembly GCF_025370935.1. Lineage (NCBI taxonomy): Eukaryota > Metazoa > Arthropoda > Insecta > Lepidoptera > Tortricidae > Choristoneura > Choristoneura fumiferana. Next base: position 12,249,769 of record NC_133494.1, read on the forward strand.
TATAAAGTTTGACTCAAGTGATTACATGGGTAGAACCTGGGTGAAATTTGATACTCAAACAACCATTTGGTCGCGATGTGGTAACTTTTACATATTTTCTTTACACAAGTGGTATCAGTTGCATACTTGGCTCCAAATGGTTGCCTGACTAGAAACTACTTATTGAGATTGCAAAGACACAAATAATTACTAAATAGCAGACTGCTAACAGAAATCATAAAATCGTATCTGGCAGTATAATATCAGTGGGTGATGGGATCTTGTTCCATCGCCATCTTACTCTTAGCCAAGCAGCAGTGTTTACGTTGCAACATTCCGACGAGGTGAGTAAGACCCTTCAGAAAATTACTGGCACACGAGCTCTATTTCATTTGACTGGAAACGCATCTGCAATCCTTTGGTGTTACGGGTGTTCGTTGGTGCTCATATACTTAACGAACGTCATTATTCGATCGTTTTAACCGCCTCATTTTCGTGGTCACTTTTTTTTATGAATTAATTACATGACATTTTCAATTAAGCAATAACCTGGAAAATGTAACAGAATTTTTTACCATGTCAACAAAAATGTGTCCACGGGAATTGAACGGAATAAACTCTTGATCAATGACCCTAACATCAGGGGAATCACATGCTCAACCTATTTTAATATAAAAAAATAGAGAATGGTTTATGTTAAGTTACCTACAATGAAAAATCAGGTTTTGCAGGTGGTAGGACCTTGTGCAAGGTCCGCCCGGATTGCTACCACCATCTTGCTCGCTAATCCTGCCGTGAAACAGCAGTGCTTGCACTGTTGTGTTTCGGCGTGGAGAGTAAGACAGCCGGTGAAGTTACTGGCACTTGAGGTATCCCATCTTGGGCCTCTTGGTTGGCAACGCATCTGTAATCCCCCTGGTGTTGCAGGTGTCTATGGGCGGTGGTGACCTCTTATAATCAGGAGACCCACTTGCTCGTTTGCTATCCAGTTGAATAAAAAAAATATCGTAATGTCATAAGATCCTTTTGTTTATGAAGGACACAGATAAATAACATTTCAGGAATCAGCGTGGAGTGGATATTTTCGCTAGGCAACCAGGAGAATGAATGAAGCATGAGTTAGGTGTGTCTTCGGATACAATTCAGATCAGATTTACCCATTTCTGCCCGTCACGATTTTAATCGCACTTTAGTTTCAGTATCTCTACATCTCGAGATTATAAACTCTTTTATTCAAAACTAACTATTTGTAACCTATTTAGAAAGGGTTTCTTTAGGGTTCAATACAAAATACTACATGAGGTACTTGTAAATTTATTAAGTAAAATGAATTCCGCTACTTGCAGTAGGTAAACAGAATATAACTATTACACTCAAATATTATTAACACTGAGACTTAAAAACGTCTTAGTCTTAAAATATTTGAGAATGCAGTCATTGTGCGCTTCGCAACTAAGTTAAGATTTTAAACATTTAAAATATCAAAATTATTATAAAATATTATATTGCACTAAATAAATCTAATCAATGATTAGCTAAAGTAATTATAACATTTTTTGTTTCATACTTAAAACTGATTCATTATTCTATTTCACGAATAAATAACAAATAATTATTTCTTTGGTCAGTATTTCGTTGGTAATCGAACAAACTCTCAGTGAAATTAAATTTTGTTTACAAATATAATTTAATAATTGTAAAAGAAAATGAGATCCAGAAGCGTTAAACTTGAAACAATATAAAAGTGCCACCGATGAAAAATATAAAACTAGATTAACTAAAATAAAATATCTACAGCTATGGACATGAGTCGCATACACATGCCGTTCAACAGACAGTGCCTCCTTACCGTATCAGTATACATCTACTCAACGTCATAATTGCACATCTATTGCACTTTACATTATGCATTTACAATAAAGTATTCACAGGTTCATATTTACAAATTACATTTTTTGAATTAGAATTTAAAAAGTTGCGACTCTACGTTGGATATAGTACGCGCCAGCTTGGGCCTTTTCGGTCAGCAAAAAACACAATGACGTCATGTTACGGTTGCGGTTTAGTTTTTAGTAAATAACATTAGTATCCACATTGGTATCGCATTAACAACCTCAACAAATCAAATTATTGCTGAAATGAGGGCTATCGCATATGAATTCGCCACTAGAGGCGCTAGTGTAGCGTGAGGTCTCCGAAATGTCAAATCTCATAGTTTTTGGGTGAGCTACGCGGGTTTATTTATAATTAGAATAATTTTATGAATATTTTGCAATATCTGAAATTAATTATGGCAAATATGCGTTCCGGGGCAATGAATGTCTGTGTTTTGAGACAGTTTTGTCTTTCGGAAACCTTTGTCCTCCCTTGTTTCCGAACAAAACGGCGACTATGCAACACTGCGGCATGCTCGATATTTTTATGGTACGGTTTTAAGGTGTATTAAATATGATTTTAATCTAAAATTTGTTTTCACGCCCGTAATAACAGACTTTGAAAGCCATACTTAAAAACCTCACGCAACAGTGCGCCATCTAGTGAGACAAAAAACGATAGCCCTCATTATGCCGCGTTATTAGACGAAATGGTGCACTAAACGGCTGTTAAGGTAGCAGAAAACGAACTATTTTCTGATTATATTGAATTATGCACTCACCTATTGACAGCTAAAATTGTTACTGGTAGGTTATATGCCAGTTATAAAAAAAAACATCAAAGCCAACCTGCCTGATAGCCTAAATAGCAAGCTGCCATATCAGTTAACCTGAATCGTCATAGTCTATTTTAACAGAAGGGTAGTTCTTGAATTTGTACCTACATCAATAAAGATTATCTTTGATTCTTGTCATTTGTTACTCCGGTTTTTCGAAGAAATTGGGTAGAAAAGTAAACAGACTTTGTGTATTGTTTACTTTTAAATTTTACTAAGATTTTTCAATTAAAAATACTACAATTTTTTTCGTCAATGGATCTATTATAATTATAAGGAACCGTAAAGCCCCCTTCTCGCTTTAGGGGTATTATTGCGACACAAAAACCGTCTCAATTACGATTGTGTCACTATGAGCGAATGTTCAGCATATAGATTGGTGTATCGGCAATAAACCGTTCTCATAATATTTGACATTAACACGGACGCGTTTAATAATAATAATAATAATAAATAAATATCATGGGACACTTGACATCAATTGACCTAGTCCAAACTAAGCAAAGCTTGTACTATGGACACTAGGCAACGGATAAACATACTTAAATACATATTAAACATCCAAGACCCGAGAACAAACATTCGTATTATTCATACAAATAGATTCGAACCCGGGACCTTAAGCTTCGTAGTCAGGTTCTCTAACCACTCGGCCATCGGTCGTCAAACGGTTTATGACGTTACTTACAACAAAAAATCATATAAGGGCTTAAGATATATCTGAACTGTGTGTTTGCCACGTACTATATCAACGTACCGCCGTGCTCGAAATAAAGTCGTATCATTTTAGGACGGGAGCGAATTCCAAAGAACATACAATTTTCACTAAACATATTTACCCGTACGTATTTATATTTTACACTTAATTACAAACAACTATTATATTATTTAACATTCGAAAACTATTTCGTTGCAATAGTATTGTTTTAGGTTATGTTGACAACTTCTTTCTTTCAATTATTTATCTCTGGCATTCCGAAAAGAAAACTCGCCTTTTACGCAGTCTAATAAAAAATTTGCGCTTTGCGGTGAAGGAAAACATCGTGAGGAAACCTGCCCAAACCTGCGAAGCAATTCAATGGTGCGTGTGAAGTTCCCAATCCGCACTTGGCCCGCGTGGGAACTATGGCCCAAGCCCTCTTGTTCTGAGAGGAGGCCTGTGCCCAGCAGTGGGACGTATATAGGCTGGGATGATGATGATGAATAAAAAATATCTACGACTCCGCGTCGTTATTTTTTTTATAAAAGTTAATTTGACTGTTCCAGGCGTTGTTTTCCAGAGGTCCATATCAATGAAGTAATTTTTTTTTCTTCACTAATATGTCTGTTCGCCGAAAGTTAAAAAAAGATAAAAACAAACAGGGATTCTTAACTTAGATAAAAACAATAATTAGAAATAATTATCCCCTGTATAAGACAGACAACATCGCGCGAACATACAAATGACACTCGGGGCGTATGGCAGAAGTGAATGGCAATATGGCTGCCGCCTCCGGTCACCTGCCCCGCTTGTATTTGACAAGAATTGTGTTACTGGTTGGTACCTTGAAACACAATGTGCGGCGAAAAGCGACGCCCGTCATATTGTTCGCGATAATTGAGCGACAGACGCTATTTTGAGGCGTTATCATAAAACTTTTCAACTCTCGGCGAATAGACTTTACTCCACGATCAATGTTTTTTTTAGTGGAATAGCAAGGTAATGCCCATGTTCTAAATGCCAACGAAGCGGATGGAATCCGCTTCTCTCGCAGTAGAGGGCGGGCATTAAAGGTTGTCATTCATTTTAAAGGATTCATAAATATTTCCTATTAACAAAGAAATTCACGTCGTACACATCCCCACAGTCACTTTACTCAACTCTAAGAGTCCACGACACTAATTCATATCTTGTGAAAATATTTCACAGCAGTTCTAAAATTAGTCTTGATGGCACCTGGGATTGGATCTCGGTCCTTTTCACATAAATGTCCTCACAGAAACGTCGCTTCAAAGAAAGAAGCGTCAAATTGACTTTAGTAAGGTCTCCAAACAGTGTTGCTATCTGGTTGTGGGTTGCCACGTTGGCCCAAGTTGTTCACCCGTCCATCTTCACCCCGAGCTGCCGCTGCCGCACAGGAATTACCACCGCCAAGCAACAACTCTCCCTGACCATGATTCCCATGTTGTCTGTGAGTATTCGTGGTTGAAGATATCTGATCCATCATAGTCTGTAGCTCGTTGTGTTGGTTATGCGTCGAATGTATCGAATTTGAATGCAAAGGATGGAAGTTGTGAGTCTGATTCGCTGCTGTGTATAACTGACTGTAAAGAAGACTGGCGGGCAGGACGGGGTATAACGAATTGTTACAGTTACTGCTGCCGTATGAGCTATTTTGAGTACCCATTAGTGACGGGAAATTGGAGCTGTTTGAGTGGTTAACAGCGATGTTGGGTGTGGTGTTGGAGGTTAACAAGTCGTCTTGGACTGGGGATTCGGGTTGTGAGCTGTTGTCGCTTAATGAGCGGGGGCCGGTCGAGAGACTGTAGTCTGTGTTGTTGTTGTACCGTGGAAGGAGGCTCGGGTGGTGAGAGGGCGATGATCCCACCAGGCCTGATAACTGCTGGTCTAAATCCACAGCTGTCGTGTCAGGAAGAACTGCGAAAGAAATTTTACAGTTAGTAAAGTCTTATCCGGGATGTATTATCATCAAAACCCCAAACTGGGGACTAGTGGCGCTTCTTAAAACTATAAGATCTGACATGCAGTAGGTATTTCTTCATTGTTGAAGCCTAGTGAGAAAAAACTGGATCAGATGTAATTTTATCTTATCTTTTCGTAGTGATTCGGATGATATCAGGGATCTTGTTTTTCGTAGGTACAATACTTGTGCGTCACAAGCTTTGTTATAGCACTAACCCCCTCATCCGGAAAAAGCCTATTATGTTAATTTAACATTCGTTTGTCTTTATCTAATACTTAGACATTTGCATTTCCAGATACAGTCAAAACATTCGTCTCCTTATCCCTGGGACATAATCACGACTAAATAATAATTATTACCAAATTATTGTATGATTAAATGCCTAACGCATCAGTTTTCATACACCATTTTTAACTATGTTAAATCCTACTTTCCGAACTTCAGCCATATCAGGATTGTAGCTTTTCACAATTAAGGAAAAAACCTTGCTAGCTTTGTCTTAGTCTATTTTTCGCCTGTTTTTCTTGGCTTCCCATCTCATGTTCTAAATATAAGTTGATAAACGACCTAATGTTTTGTTTGTATCGTTTTAATATGGCCCTATTTTTCCCGCCGTGCAGTCACGCATCGGCAATAAATTCATCGCCGGATCGGACGTGTCCGAGCCGTTGTAAATTATAATGAGAGCCGATTTAGGCCCGTGTCACATTATGGAGTCGCTTGCGCTGCTTACACGCACCGCTATGGTAATATTTGAGATGTTTTAGGTGGTAGAAATATGCCAGTTTCCAATTCTGTTGGAATTTCGGAATCTTAATCCAGGTAAAAAAATTACAACTGCAAGAGAATTAAATTTGACCCAAATTTAAGACAGCTTGCACCTTGTACTTGTTGAGGACAGGTTGCACCTCTGAGATACTTGCTTCTGTGTAGATACAAAATAAGATAGTTGCTTTGTGCGTGGATGTTGATATTGATCAAAGTCAAGATATCGATTCCGTATAGTTAATGCCTAAGAGCTACGAGTGAACAGGTAAAGTTAAGATTATTTGCCGAATGAAATTACAGACGTGGTTCGTTTAGAAGCATACTTCAGATAAAAATAGCAAGAACAACCTAACGCATTCAATGCATAAAACGTATACCCACAAGTTGTCCCTGAAATCAAATTTTGACAAATCTAGTTTGATAATCTGATAGTAGAACTGCTCTATATTTTCTTTTAATTTTGAAGTAGATTTCAGGGACTGTCTTTTAATAAGTATGCTCGCTGCTGGCACAATTTAGCAGTCATTTGAACGCACGCATTATGAATTCGCGGCATCTAAAGAAGTCTTAGGCCTGACAGTACCTGTGTTAAAATAATCCAGCTAAATTTAAAAACTCTCGAGCAAGTAGACATATTATGTGCCGACCCTAACGTCCGCAGCGCCGGCGGCCGCTGAGGGATGTCCGTACGATTTCAAGGAGGATGTCGCTCGTAAAGCATGTTGGTGTGTTTTATTTCACCCTTTTGGTTTAATGAATTACTAACCTTGCCTCGTAAATCGATCATAATTACTAAGTTTAGAAACGAGTTTCAGTGACCGGGGGAGCTGTTGCGCGGTGACATAGGTCTTTCACCTGTCATGTATTTTAATCGATTTATTCTTCTGAATTATTATTTCTAAATGCTACTAATACTATAAGTAAATGTGAACTTTATCTAAGTTTGCTGGCTTGTTCGTACTTCAATCTTGTGTAGATGTAGTATTTATTTATCTATACCTATTGACATTGAAGTTAAAAGCAGAATAAACTACCTGTGCTCATCAACACCCGGAAGACATCACCTGATCAAACCGACCGACTGATAGGGGCCAAAGGTGTATCTCATTGGCTTAGTAACAGCCTGTTCACTGAATCTACCTCGTCGGTCCACCACGTGGGATGCCTTAGCAGACAGCTGGATCTACTGATTGTTACACGTACTCGTACAATACAGAAGATCTAGCATACCTCGAGAAACTTACCAGTATTATTAGTCCCGAAGTCTTGCGCGGGAGTCTGATCAGGCACGCTGCCAGCAAAGCCCAGCGCGGGTGGGTTGAACTGGGGTGCGGCGGGCGCAGCGCAAGATGACAGGTACGCGGGGTATGCGCCTGCGCCACCGTAGCCCCAGTGCGAGTTGCCCGAACTGAGCCCAAACTGGCTCATGTCTGTGAAGTCATGGTAAAGTTAAGTAAGTGGAAATATAGTCAGTTAAACATTCATCCTCATCATCATCAGCCGGAAGACGTCCACTGCTGAACAAAGGTCTCCCCCTTAGAACGCCACAATGAACGACAACTCACCACTTGCATACACCGGTTACCCGCACTCTCACGATGTCGTCAGTGAGCCCTATTGGAAGACCTGTCAACGCTTCGTATGTCGTATGTCGAGATATATACTGAACATAATTAAGGTAAATGTCCTATTTGCCATTTATCTATAGCTTGTTCAATGCACCTTTCGCACTATCTGACTGGGATGTATTGCAAGCAGTTGATTAATTGTGTGCCGAGAATACATGAGGTGTTATGAAGGGATAGATAATCTGGTCTTCGTCTGTAGTGTCCTAGGTCTATGTCTTTCCTATTAGGCTGCGTAATTTAAATTTGTAGTTTGTGCCGTTGGCTGCGATTCATAGTGATTGAGTTTTTAACTGTTAAGCTATAAAGTTAAAGATGACAACTGCGAGATAGTAAGTAGCGCTCAGATATCTACGTTTTTATCCCTCAAAATTTTATAAATAGTTGCACAGTTAAGCAATACATATCTCTAAACAATAAACAAGTATCAAACTCAATCGCCTACGACTAAAAAACATACGCTTATACAATTCAACGTCAAAAACAATACCCTGGCTCCATTCGGTGCTCGTATAGAGATGCCTCTCAAAGCCGGCGTCAGGTTTATTTTTCCGAGGTATTACTGGCTTTTATTTTTCGGTATCACGGTTCCGTTTTTGGCCGGCGATCGCAGTCGGTTTTTATACGATGCGCCCGCCGCGTCGATTTGTGAATGTTTTTTTCCCGAGCCGCATGCAGTTAAGTTGTTTTGGGGTTCGTGGATTTTTCGCTGTACCGCGTCCGGATTCTGGTCGCGACTCGATTTTTCGATGTGCTGATTGAATCCGCGCTTATGCCGTTTGGGATATTATGTGCGTGATAAGGTTTGAAGTTAGATTGCAATTGCGTTTTCGGGTGAATGTGGTTACGTAGACATCAAAGGTGACTTTAACTGACATTTCGTGATCTGTCTGTTTGCGATAGGTTTCAGTATCTGTATGTTTTCTTTTATTATTATTTTTATTCTACTGGATGGCAAACGAGCAAGTGGGTCTCCTGATGGTAAGAGATCACCACCGGCCATAAACATCTGCAACACCAGGGGTATTGCAGATGCGTTGCCAACCTAGAGGCCTAAGATGGGATACCTCAAGTGCCAGTAACTTCGCCGGCTGTCTTCACTCCACCAGCACTGCTGGCTTCACGGCAGGATTTATGTTTCAAATTTCCAAATTTATCTACCTATTTATCATTTTTAATTATTTTTTTGCAAACAATTGACGTTGGCAGAAGCATTCCTACACAAGAAAAAAAATATGAAGAGAGTTAATAATAAACTTACTTTGGCAAGTGGTGATCGGTGGCATCCGGAACCCCCCCAGTGGGTCGGGGGGGAAGTGGAAGGGCCGCTGGCCGAATGCGAAGTGGAACTGCTGCTGTTGCCCTAGGAGCGAAAGCACTATCAGTACGATACTAGCTGTTCTTTACGAATAGCATTGCAGGTATTAAAATAGGATAATGGAAATGGCACAAAATACTAGATTCCTAAAACATATAATAAAAATTAAAAAATATGGACATAGAGGCAGTTAAAGTTCCGTGTGACGTCACATCTGCGTCAGATACTTTTTGCTAAGGAGTGACGTCACATGTCCCCACTCCCGAACTTTGAAGCGCTTTGTCTTTGTATTTTTTAATTGATAGGCAAAAGAAAAAATACGTGTACAATATTTCCGATAACTCAATTTGATGGACTAAATAATTCTTTTTTTAAAATAAATACTTAAATTTAAAAACAAAATGTTTTTTCTTGTGAATCTACCCAATTGACACCATCAATCAAAAATGACATACTTTTTATGAGCAGTAAGATTTTTTTTATTCTTCGACAAGGTCAAAGCTGGTCAAAGCCACGGACGCAGTCCCTCTAGGTACTTCATCAAATCACGCTATAAAATAAAATTGCATTTTAAAATTAAAAAATAACTAGGAAGGAATTTCTGACGCACAAGTAATTTAAACTGCAGCCTCTTTAAGACTGCAAAGGGGAAGTTTTTCTCACTTGGCTTTGAGCGCGTCCAGACGGCTATATCGAGCGTACCTATATCGACGCTATATCGACGTGGGTACGATATACTGGACCGTGGATTTTGTTCCCATGGCGAGTGTGTGCCGCTTGGGACCGTTGACTAATAGTACTTCGTTTGTTCGGAGTTAAGTTAATTAATCTGATGAGTTACGTACCTACCTATCTAGTAGTAACCTAGTAAGTTTTATGATAGTAATTATTTATTTCGTTAAAAATAAACATTCGGCGGATTCTGTGTAGGATTATTTCAATAGAATATCAATGAATTTCCATTGAATGTTGAAATAATCGAACAGCATGGAAATTTTGATGACTGTTTTGTGTATTCGTAGTATAATTTGGAGAAGTTACAAAAGTATGGAAGGTTATTTGAACACTGTATCTTATATATATCAATAAATTGTAGTAAACCACTGACAGATTTTCCAACAAAGATACATAGTGCGAAAAATACTAGATGTTACTCATTATGTTGCAAAGAGTTTTGGTCTTTCTCGAGAAAAATATAGGTAGATTAAGTGTCAAAAATAGTGTAGCTTTCTATCAGTACCTAAAATATTTTGTGAATAAGCTTAGTACCTATTATCAAAGAGTATTCCATACATACAAGCAAACGCACAAAGTCAAAACTGTATAAACTTGTAAAAATACCAAAAAAATAATTATTAAGTAGGGTTAAAAATACTAAATTCATGACAAGTAGTAGTAACAAAATTAGAAAATTAACATTATCTTCTTACTTCCCCATAGCGATCGCACTACCGAGGCGACAGTGGAACACACCACCACCCGTCTGCAGAATACACCCCCTGATTTGTTCGGAGACAGTCGATAATTTATCGACACCCTTAACACCTCCCCCTTAATACAGCATGTGTACGAATTAGAATAAGGACCCGTTAGTTCCCATCAAGCCTTTATTGGATTTTGCTTCATTTATTATTTAACTTTGAAGCTATAGAAACGAATTTAGTAGAAACGTTCGAATCAACGCTTTAATGAGTTCTATCCAATTCATTGGTCAATATACCTAGATAAACAGAACTAGTCTGAGCAAATAAGATCACTGTCTGATTTTGTTTTTTATTACTTATACTAGCTGTTGCCCGCGCCTCCGTCCGCGTAGTATTCGTTTATCGCTATCCCGCAGGAACTAAGCAATTTTCCGGGACTGAAACTATCTGTAAACTGAATTTCATCTAAATCGGTTCAGCGGTTTAGACGTGATTGAGTAACAAATATCCAAACATCTTCTCAACTTTCACATTTATAATATTAGTAGGATAGGATTAGGGTTAGGTTCAGAATGGAAATTAAATAGTGAACTTCCAGTTTTTCTTTAAACCTAAATAATTAGAAAAGTTGAAAAAAACCCTGACTTTGTCATTTCAAAGATCAATATCTCAAAACTGGCTGCCCCGATTTTAATTTGATCATACCTAGCTAAGAACCACTGCAAGGAAACTCCCTTTCGCATACAAAACTGCATCGAAATCGGTCCATCCGTTTGAGAGCTGCGATGTCACAGACTCCAGACAGACAGAAAGAGAGGCGTCAGAGGTTTTTTATTTAGGTACAATTTTACTTAAAAGGTTTGACAGCTGAGCCACTGTTGCAAACCTCTGGGGTTTAAGTAATAGTTGGCGAGATCAGTGCGCTTACTTTTTAAGGAACCCTTATAGTTTCGCCATGTCTGTCTGTCTGTCTGTCCGTCTGTTTGTCTGTCCGTCCGTCCGCGGCTTTACTCAGGGACTATCAATGCTAGAAAGCTGTAATTTTGCACGGATATATATGTAAACTATGCTGACAAAATAGTGCAATATTTTTTTTTTTTTAGGTACATCCCATAAACGTAAAGTGGGGGTGTTTTTTTTTTCTCATCCAACCAGTGTGGAATATTGTTGGATTGGTCTTTTAAAACCATTAGGGGTTTGCTAAGACATTTTTCGATTCAGTGATTTATTTGCGAAATATTCAACTTTAAAGTGCAAATTTTCATTAAAACCGAGCGTGGAATAATTTGAAAAAATTCAGGATGTTAGTAAATATATCAAACTTTCAAGGAAAACTATAACGGTTAAGTTTTGCTTGCTTTAATTTTTTCGTATGGCTACGGAACCCTATTTCGGGCGTGTCCGACACGCTCTTGGCCGGTTTTTTATTATTACATATAGGTAGGTTAAACTATATATTAAAAACTGCTTAGGTATATAAAGCCAATTTAGGTGTGGTCAGCATATTAAATTAATCGCGTCTTCAATTTAATTGTGACATACCTACTCTTTAGCTAAGTCTAAGCTATAGCTATGTCAGGTATGTGTGCATCGAGTGTCAATGTTAGGTAACCTGTAAACACGCATCAGTGCAGTCGACATCACTAATCAAGGGTTGTACTCGTAGTGTAGGTAGGTTAACCCCCCCAACGCTTTGGCTGCACATTGCATATTTAATTAAATTGTTCAAATTATCACACTATAGAGCAAAGCATATTATAAGGCAAAAAAAGGAAAATCTTTCTTGTACTTAGTGACAGAAATTACTACCTAACGAATGTAAAATGTCACATTTGAAGTTCCTAAATTAAGCGCTGTGTGCAAAGTTTTGGTCAAAACAGTTTTAATAACTTTATTTTTTGGTAAGTATTAGAGCCCTACTCACTCTCGTGTACGTCCGTCTGTCACACACGTTTTATAGTCAAAGGGTTGGAGCTACAGTCATTAAATTTTCACAGTATTATTGATCCCAGGTCATACAAATTGACAAAAAATATTCTTAAATGTAATAGCAAAAGGGAGATGAGAAAAAATTTGCAATATCCCATCGACTTGGGTATCGTTGGTTAAAACAGTAAATCGAAAATACAAACTGAGACATGATGCACACAGAAAAACCAGAAAAACAGACCAGCGCTGGGAATGAATGTTGACGTCTCTCGATGAGAGCGAAACATATGTCGCTATGCTGCTGCATAAGTAGCGTAGTAGAAATAAGCAACCTGAGTATGTATGCATAGGAAAAATCGTGTCTAAATTCCTGTCCATTGGTGGTGTAGGGGTATAGCACGCAGCACGGATTGCTGAGACCTGGTTCGATTCCAGCGCTGTCTCTTTTCTGTTTTTCTGTGCATCCAGTCTCAGTTTGTATTTTCATATGTTTCACGGGATACCGTAAAAGTAACAAATTTGGAGTTGAAATAAAAAAACAAAAAGACTCCAAATAACCAATCATAAAAAAAAATACTGATATTTTGTTCTAAAAAAATTGAAAAAACTTACAGACAGTCAGACGGACAAAAAGTGATCCTACAAGAGTTCCGTTTTTTCCTTTTGAGGTGCGGCACCCTAAAAATGTAGCCAAATAGGCTTTTTCAATTTATTAATCTATGACAAACACAAAAACCGTTGAAGAGTTTCGTCCTGCAGGGGCGATTCTGGCCGGACCAACATTCTATCATTAAATTATTTTGTTGTCACCGGACTGTATAACTATGCCAAATTTCAGCTCAATCGGATACCAGAAAGTAGTCGAAGGCAAATGCTTAAACCACAAATCAAACAAACTAGATACATACTTACTCGTACATAACGTTGCAATTTGAATAAAAGCTTGTAAAAAGCTTCTTTTTTTCAAAAACGTTAACTCTTTTCCCTACGTTTGTCCGATTCACGAACAGACAGCTAACACGTATCAATCGAACGCCCTTAGTCGTGTCGGCCCTCGCAGGTGCGATTGCGCGCATAATTCACGCGACAAGCCCGCATTGTCTACGCTCGCGATGTAACCTAATCGCGCGCGGCAGGGGGCTTGAATCTTTTGGTTATAAGATGAGGTGCGAATTATGTCGCGTGAGGAAAATTGTGATGGAAGTGTATGGTGTTTACAGTGGGTATTGGAAGGGTTAAAATGAAATTGTATTACACGGGTTTGTTAAATGCTTAAACAAAATATTTATACAAAAACCATTGACATGGACACAATACCTACTGGGAGGACAATTCTTACAGTATTAACATTATATTGTAACGAATAACTCACGTCTTAAATCGAGTTTATCGCTCAGTCGCGCGAGCAGAGCGGTGGCGCGTAGTGCGCGTGTTGCGGCAGGCAGCCGCCGAGTCGCGTGCTCCCTTGAAGAAGGGCTACAAAATAGCCCGAAACATGTCGAGCTAAACTCGATTTAAGACAAGAGTTATCCGTTACAATATAAACACATCACTGAATCGAAAAATCGTTGTAGTACCCTAATGGTTTTAAAAGACCTTTCCAATGATATCCCACACTACAAAATTGAATGAGAAAAAAAAATCACCCCCACTTTACGTCTATGGGAAGTACTCTTAAAAAAATATATTTTTGAATTTTTATTGTGCCATTTTGTCGGCATAGTTTACATATATATTCGTGCAAAATTACAGCTTTCTAGCATTGATAGTCCCTGATCAAAGCCGCGGACGGACGGACCGACAGACAGACATGGCGAAACTATAAGGCTACGGAACCCTAAAAACATGAGATATACCAGTACAAGACACTAAATAGAACCCTACTCAGCATAATGTCACGGTTAGCCGTGGCCCTGATTTTCAGTGATTTTTCGGGTTTGTCATGTTAAATTGTTTAAGAGAAAACTTTGTATTCCATACAAATTCCCTATTACCTTACAGATCGGCATTGACATCTATGTCAATGCAGGTCGAATATCCCTTTAGGGGTAAGTTTGGGGTAAGTTCGCCTTTGTACATCTCTTTCTCTTGTTAACTGTCATTTACGACCAGATGGCCTAGTGGTTAGAGAACCTGACTACGAAGCTTGAGGTCCCGGGTTCGATTCCCGTGTCGGGGCAGATGTAATTGTATGAAAAATACGAATGTTTGTTCTCGGGTCTTGGGTGTTTACTATGTATTTAAGTATGTATCTATCTATATAATTATATTTATCCGTTGCTTAGTACCCATAACACAAGCTTTGCTAAGCTTACTTTGGGACTAGGTCAATTGGTGTGAATTGTCCCGTGATATTTATTTATTTATTTATTTACATGTGATTAATGTATGTACTTACAACTAGCTGTTACTCACGACTCCGTCCCCGTAGATTTCGTTTATCACTATCTCACGGAATTAGGCAATTTTACGAGATAAAAACTATCCTATGTCCTTTCCCGGGACTCAAACTATCTGTATACCGAATTCGAACAAAATCGGTAAAGCGGTTTAGACGTGAAAATGTAACAAACAAACAGACTTACAAACTTTCGAATTTATAATATCGAAAATACAAACTGAAACATAGATGCACAGAAATACCAGAAAAAATAAAAACAAAGCATTGGGAATCGAAGCCAGGTCCTCGTCATTCCGTGCCACGTGCTATACCGCTACACCACCACTGGACAGGGAGACACGAATTTCTCCTATGCACCACATATCTCAGCTTGTTTGTTTCTTAATTAGTCACTTAAGCAGCGACACTAGCGACATCTATGCTGTAGCCCTCATCGAGAAACTTTCAGCATTCCATTGGAACTAACCGCTCACCCGGGCAAGAGATGTCGTTATCAAGCAATCAAATTAAGATTAGTACCTAATATCTATGGAAGCCGTGGTGGCCTAGTGGTTTGACCTGTCGCCTCTCAAGCAGAGGGTCGTGGGTTCAAACCCCGGCTCGCACCTCTGAGTTTTTCGAAATTCATGTGCGGAATTACATTTGAAATTTACCACGAGCTTTGCGGTGAAGGAAAACATCGTGAGGAAACCTGCACAAACCTGCGAAGCGATTAAATGGTGCGTGCGAAGTTCCCAATCCGCACTGGGCCCGCGTGGGAACTATGGCCCAAGCCCTCTTGTTCTGAGAGGAGGCCTGTGCCCAGCAGTGGGACGTATATAGGCTGGGATGATAAAAAATATATAATATACTACAATACAATACATTAACCGCACCCAGCTCTGTGATATATTATATCTAGCTGTCTATACTTAAACATCGCATTAAAATTGACAAATGCCGGGCACACAGGGACCACTCGAAACTCGCACACGCCACATGCTGCTTTCCCGTGCAAAAGCTCCCAGTGTATAAATCAACGGGGCAACAATTACACACTTTCATGGCAAGTTGGAATTAGAAACTGTCATTTGCACCGTTCGAGGGACCAAAGGGGGGAATGGGAGGGAAAAATAGGGTGCGGGCAAGGCTACTGCCTGATTAAAGGATTACGCTGAGGGCCGGTCTAGTGAGATTTATAATAGCTAGTATTTCCACTAGTTAGCCTCGGTCAGTGTTTTATGTCTAGGATCATAGTAAAGTATGCAGCCGGATCGGGGATTATTATTTCGGGTTCCGGCTTAGAAATGCTCTGTCGTGGACGGATGTTTTGGATTGTTTTCTGATTAAATTTTAGTTTTATACGTTTTTATTCTCGGCGTATAAACAGAGGGGTCGTAGTTCCCAAATAAATTACTAGATTTGAGCGGGGTTACCCTTTTGAACTGTGTAACAGATACATTATGAGTATGACAGAATATGGCGTACCTACTCGGACGATAAAGCACATACTGACAACTTATACTGAGCAAGCGAAAAATATACACCTTAAGGTCGAAGAATACATAAACTTATATTACTTATTATTAGAGTGACCTGGCAGTGTGTCAAGGCAACATACAAATAAAAACAAAGTGACACTGCAGTGCTGATTAAATACACGAACCTTTTCGAGAGGTATTTACTTACATGTTTATTATCATTACAATATTTAAATTGTCGCGATTTTCACTTACATATAATCAATACCATACCCAGTGTACCTAAGTATTCGCGATAACAGCCAATAAAGATAATTGAATTCCACGCGGACGAAGCCGCGGGCAAAAGCTAGTAATAAAATAATATGAAGAAACAAAAATTTAATACAATTTTTTATGACTACAGTACTTACCTACAACTAAATAAACACCTAAAACCTGGTGTTAACTACAGTTTCAAATTAACTCGGCTCCAGTAAACAAATAACTCAATTCCCACGCCTTTTCAAACTCAATCCTTACTACACTTAATTTAAATCTTGAACAATATACAGTACAGGAAAAACAAACGTTGAACGTTCGCGTAAACAAAGCGTAGCCAGTAGCGCCGCCCGCGGGTGGTCTTGCGCGGGCGCACCCAAAATAGCAGCAATGGCCGCTTCAAGAAAAACATCGTTAATTCTCCCGATTATTAAATTGGAGGCAGCTACTGCGCAGAGCTGTTAAACGCACCACCCACTGGGCGGTAAAAATAGGCAAAGGGTTACAGGGTACGCGTGTTTTACTAATAAAATTGAAATATTTTTGGACGAAAAATACACTTTTTATTGATTTTGATCCTGGCTGGCTGGAACTAGAATTAGGGTGTGCTACTGTTGAGATGGAACGGACACGTAGAAATCGACCGTAATTAGTGGAAATCCAGACTTCGCTCTACTCGATTTTGTGATAGGTAGTTTGATTAATCGACTCTGGGGACAGGCATTTGTAAATCACACATCACTGGAAAATTCCAGTCGAAAGTGATAAAAATTTTACTCAATTTGAAGTACGAGTAGAGTAGTAAAATATGGCAGCCTAATTAATCTTCTCAATTAGTTATAATTTAATTAGGCTGTAGTTTTACAGCTATATATAGATTTTTAGGATTACCCTGCAAGGAATCTTTATAATTTCGCCACGTTGTCCGTCCGTCCATCAGCGGCTTAGCTTGAAGACTAAAAATGCTTATAACCAATAATAACCACACCGACATAGTATAAAGAAAAATAAAAAAAAAACATTATTTTACCTTAACTGCCCAACATGTAAAGCGGAGATGTTTTTTTTTCTTCAGCTCTATCAAAAACATTATAGAGGTAAGTGTGTTAAGAAC
>NC_133494.1:12267541-12315834 GCF_025370935.1 Choristoneura fumiferana
AGTATACTCCATTATTAGTACAGAATTTTGGAAACGTATTGAAGCACCTCCTTTAACAAGGCACCAAAACTACGTGCCTATGGAAATCTCAAACTCAAACCAAAGGGACTTACAGATGTAACAGTTGAAGTCCTTGGAAGAAAGAAAATTTTACCCGTTGTAGTCATGGAAGACGCCAATCCCATGCTTTTTGGCCTTCAATGGAGCGAGATGTTCGACATGACGTTTCCGGAACCTGTCTACTCGGTTAAACCTACTCAACGAGATACCAGAACACTTAAACAGGTATTGAACAACTTTTCGCCTCTTCTTTGACAACAAACTAGGAAAAGTTATAAATTACGCCGTTAACATCCATATCAAACCTGGTACTGTACCTACACATCCCTGCCCGTCCCGTTAAGTTCTCTATGCGCAAAAATATAGAAAGAGAACTTGAGCGTTTAGTGAACGAGGGAATAGTTACCAAAGTTGATCCGAATACAACTGCTTTAGAATGGCAACCCCCACTGTCAACGTGGTCAAAACAAATGGCCAAATTAGAATTTGTGGTGATTTTCGTAGCACCATTAACCCTGCGATGGTAACACACGCTCATCCAGTCCCACTTTTCGACCAGTTACGTCAAAACCTTGCAAACGGTGATAAATTTTCGAAGATCGACTTAAAAGATGCATACTTACAATTCGAGATCGCCCCAGAATCAAAAAAGTACCTAACAATATCTACTCACAAAGGATATTACCAATACAATAGGATGCCTTTTGGAATATCAACAGCGCCCTCGATTTTCAACACTATCTTGATGAACTACTCGGTGGTATACCAAATGTAGCGATTTATTTCGATGATATCGCCTTAACAGGGAAGAATGACACTGAACATCTCGAAACACTTGTTATGGTATTTGACAAACTACAACGAGCTGGCTTAAAAGTCAATTTAACAAAATGTTCATTCTTCCAAACAGATATCGAATACCTGGGACACACAATCAGTAAGGACGGAATACGGCCGACCAATTCCAAGATTGAAGCAATAACAAAAGCGACACCGCCTACTAACGCTCAAGAACTACGATCATTCCTTGGCCTCGTAAATTTTTATGAAAAATTCATACCTCACTTGCACAGCTTCTGTGCTGATCTGCATGCATTGACTGGCACCCGCCAGAAGTGGCGATGGACAGACAAAGAGAATACAGCGTTTGAAAATGCAAAAAATCTCATTAGTAAATCAAAACCACTTGTAGCTTTTGATGAGAAGCGGCCGTTGTTCTTAGCATGTGACGCTTCAGAAAAGGGTGTAGGTGCCGTATTATTTCATAAAGCAAATGACCAAATTCAACCGATAGTTTTTGCATCAAGAAAACTGAGATCAGCGGAAACTAAATATTCAGTTATTGACCGAGAAGCTTTAGCAATATTTTTTGGCATCCAAAAGTTTGACCAATACTTACGTGGCACAAAATTCACACTAGTCACTGATCACAAACCCTTGATTCACCTTTTAGGCCCGCAACGCAATTTACCGAAACTTGTTAATAATCGATTGATACGGTGGGCTTTGATCATTGGTAGCTATGACTATGACATCGTTTTCACAAAAGGACACCTTAATTTTATGGCTGACTACCTTTCCCGATGCCCAACCCTGATGAGAGACCTTCCCGTGCAGAATTAACAGTACACAAAATAGTTTCTCAACAACAACATGACAGTGTCTCAGATATAGCGTTGACAGAAGAAGTAATACGGAATGCGTCAAGAAATGATCCGATTTTCAAACAAATAGCGGAGAATATTAAGACAGGTTGCGGGAACATTCTTATGCAGACATCTTAAAACCTTATGCTCGGAAACGCATCGAATTATCCATCGAAAATAAGATTTTGATGTGGCAAGGTCGAATAATTATACCGAATACACTCAGGAAGGCTACTTTGAAATATCTGCATACAGGGCACCCTGGAACTTGCGCAATGAAAGCACTTGCACGTTTTTACGTATGGTGGCCATCAATTGACGATGATATTGAGGAGTACATTAAATACTGTCGTAAATGTCAAGAAAACCGGCCAAACAACACTGAACTGCCTGTATTCTCCTGGTCCGTTCCTGACAACCCATGGAAAGACTTCACATTGATTTCGCGGGACCGTTTGAAGGCAAATATTGGTTGATTCTAGCGGATGCACTCTCAAAATGGATCGAAATTAAACCCATGAACCAAATTACCACAAGCAAACTATGTGAAGAACTAGATTCTATATTTACAACCTTTGGCTTCCCACAACTTTTGGTATCTGACAACGGAACACAGTTCACTTCGCAAGAATTTCAAAATTATTGCAAGGACAAGGGCATCCTACACATCAAATCATCTCCATATCACCCGAGGACTAATGGCTTAGCAGAACGCTTGGTAAGGACGTTTAAAACCAGAATGTCATCAAGTGCGAGCGATGGCATGACCCTGAGAAGGCGTCTAGAAAAATTTCTATTTTCCTACCGTATAACACCTCACAGCATCACCGGGAAAAGCCCAGGTGAAATGATGTTTGGACGTCGATTGCACTGTGCCCTGGACAACGCCCGTCCTAACCCGAAAAGAGCTCTACAATACAAACAGATACAAGCCAACATTGAGTCTGAAAACAAACTCCAAATTTTAAAGCAGGTGACAGCGTATTTGTTCGCGCCCGAGACGGATCCCGATGGGAACCAGCTACCATAGCAAGACGTACACACAGATATTCATACGCTGTCAATACTTCTGACGGTGTGCAGAGGAGGTATCATGCTGATCACGTGCGTTCCCGTCTAGCCGACCCAATCAGTCCAGCTTCACCTGTTAACGATATTCCTGCATCACCTTCGTCAGCACCTGATATAAATCCACTAGTACTTCCGTCGACATCTCGTACCCTTCGTTTTCCTTCATCCACACCTACGCCTCATCCATTATCATTTTCCACGCCTGTCAGACATCAGTCACCATCAACTACACTTACCAATCGGCCAGAATCACCTCTCCCAACACCTCTACTTACTCAACCATCAATTTGGTCGTCCTGTCAGACTACTCAAGATCCACCTATTGTAAGCCCAAATGTGATGGACCGCGTTGCCCAAATGGTTCCATTATCATCGGGTCCACAGAGTACAGCGAGAACTCCACGACAAGCCAGCGCTGAGACACCTTGTCTCCCATTGCCTACAGCCATTTTGCAAGGAGCACCAAGGCGCAGTGGCCGCACCGTCACGAAACCACGTCGGCTTATCGAAGAAATGTCGTAGCTTTTATGGATGTGGACGAATGATATATATACTACTGCTCTATGGTTTTGACATTGTCATTGTTGCTTATTGCTTAACAAGCTTAACAATAAAATTATATTTTTTGAGATGGTAATATATTTCACACTGTATCTTATATATATCAATAAATTGTAGTAAACCACTGACAGATTTTCAACAAGATACATAGTGCGAAAAATACTAGATGTTACTCATTATGTTGCAAAGAGTTTTGGTCTTTCTCGAGAAAAATATAGTAGATTAAGTGTCAAAAATAGTGTAGCTTTCTATCAGTACCTAAAATATTTTGTGAATAAGCTTAGTACCTATTATCAAAGAGTATTCCATACATACAAGCAAACGCACAAAGTCAAAACTGTATAAACTTGTAAAAATACCAAATAAATAATTATTAAGTAGGGTTAAAAATACTAAATTCATGACAAGTAGTAGTAACAAAATTAGAAAATTAACATTATCTTCTTACTTCCCATAGCGATCGCACTACCGAGGCGACAGTGGAACACACCACCACCCGTCTGCAGAATACACCCCCTGATTTGTTCGGAGACAGTCGATAATTTATCGACACCCTTAACACCTCCCCCTTAATACAGCATGTGTACGAATTAGAATAAGGACCCGTTAGTTCCCATCAAGCCTTTATTGGATTTTGCTTCATTTATTATTTAACTTTGAAGCTATAGAAACGAATTTAGTAGAAACGTTCGAATCAACGCTTTAATGAGTTCTATTCAATTCATTGGTTTATATACCTAGATAAACAGAACTAGTCTGAGCAAATAAGATCTCTGTCTGATTTTGTTTTTTATTACTTATACTAGCTGTTGCCCGCGCCTCCGTCCGCGTAGTATTCGTTTATCGCTATCCCGCAGGAACTAAGCAATTTTCCGGGACTGAAACTATCTGTAAACTGAATTTCATCTAAATTGGTTCAGCGGTTTAGACGTGATTGAGTTACAAATATCCAAACATCTTCTCAACTTTCACAATTAGTAGGATAGGATTAGGGTTAGGTTCAGAATGGAAATTAAATAGTGAACTTACAGTTTTTCTTTAAACCTAAATAATTAGAAAAGTTGAAAAAATCCCTGACTTTGTCATTTCAAAGATCAATATCTCAAAACTGGCTGCCCCGATTTTAATTTGATCATACCTAGCTAAGAACCACTGCAAGGAAACTCCCTTTCGCATAAAAAAACTGCATCGAAATCTGTCCATCCGTTTGAGAGCTGCGATGTCACAGACTCCAGACAGACAGAAAGAGAGGCGTCAGAGGTTTTTTATTTAGGTACAATTTTACTTAAAAGGTTTGACAGCTGAGCCACTGTTGCAAACCTCTGGGGTTTAAGTAATAGTTGGCGAGATCTCGTAGATCGATGCGCTTACTTTTTAGGGAACCCTTATAGTTTCGCCATGTCTGTCTGTCTGTCTGTCCGTCTGTTTGTCTGTCCGTCCGTCCGCGGCTTTGCTCAGGGACTATCAATGCTAGAAAGCTGTAATTTTGCACGGATATATATGTAAACTATGCTGACAAAATAGTGCAATAATTTTTTTTCTTTTATGGTACACCCCATAAACGTAAAGTGGGGGTGTTTTTTTTTTCTCATCCAACCAGTGTGGAATATCGTTGGATTGGTCTTTTAAAACCATTAGGGGTTTGCTAAGACAATTTTTCGATTCAGTGATTTATTTGCGAAATATTCAACTTTAAAGTGCAAATTTTCATTAAAACCGAGCGTGGAATAATTTGAAAAAATTCAGGATGTTAGTAAATATATCAAACTTTCAAGACTTTTGCTTGAGAATTATTAGTAGTTTAAGAGTAAATAGCAGCCTAAGGTATAAAATATACCTAAACTTGGAATATTTCGTACAAAATACGAAATCCTTAGAAAAATATTACTTAATTTTTTCGTATGGCTACGGAACCCTATTTCGGGCGTGTCCGACACGCTCTTGGCCGGTTTTTTATTATTACATATAGGTAGGTTAAACTATATATTAAAAACTGCTTAGGTATGTAAAGCCAATTTAGGTGTGGTCAGCGTATTAAATTAATCGCGTCTTCAATTTAATTGTGACATACTCTTTAGCTAAGTCTAAGCTATAGGTATGTATGCATCGAGTGTCAATGTTAGGTAACCTGTAAACACGCATCAGTGCAGTCGACATCACTAATCAAGGGTTGTACTCGTAGTGTAGGTAGGTTAACCCCCCCAACGCTTTGGCTGCACATTGCATATTTAATTAAATTGTTCAAATTATCATACATATTATAAGGCAAAAAAAGGAAAATCTTTCTTGTACTTAGTGACAGAAATTACTACCTAACGAATATAAAATGTCACATTTGAAGTTCCTAAATTAAGCGCTGTGTGTAAAGTTTTGGTCAAAACAGTTTTAATAACTTTTTTTTGGTAAGTATTAGAGCCCTACTCACTCTCGTGTACGTCCGTCTGTCACACACGTTTTACAGTCAAAGGGTTGGAGCTACAGTCATTAAATTTTCACAGTATTATTGATCCCAGGTCATACAAATTGACAAAAAATATTTTTTAATGTAATAGCAAAAGGGAGATGAGAAAAAAATTGCAATATCCCATCGAGTTGGGTATTGTTGGTTAGAACAGTAAAGTTGACAAATACTGATATTTTGTTCTAAAAAAAATTGAAAAAACATACAGACAGACAGACGGACAAAAAGTGATCCTACAAGAGTTCCGTTTTTTCCTTTTGAGGTGCGGCACCCTAAAAATGTAGCCAAATAGGCTTTTTTCAATTTTATTTAATCTATGACAAACACAAAAACCGTTGAAGAGTTTCGTCCTGCAGGGGCGATTCTGGCCGGACCAACATTCTACCATTAAATTATTTTGTTGTCACCGGACTGTATAACTATGCCAAATTTCAGCTCAATCGGATACCAGAAAGTAGTCGAAGGCAAATGCTTAAACCACAAATCAAACAAACTAGATACATACTTACTCGTACATAACGTTGCAATTTGAATAAAAGCTTGTAAAAAGCTTCTTTTTTTCAAAAACGTCAACTCTTTTCCCTACGTTTGTCCGATTCACGAACAGACAGCTAACACGTATCAATCGAACGCCCTTAGTCGTGTCGGCCCTCGCAGGTGCGATTGCGCGCATAATTCACGCGACAAGCCCGCATTGTCTACGCTCGCGACGTAACCTAATCGCGCGCGGCAGGGGGGTTGAATCTTTTGGTTATAAGATGAGGTGCGAATTATGTCGCGTGAGGAAAATTGTGATGGAAGTGTATGGTGTTTACAGTGGGTATTGGAAGGGTTAAAATGAAATTGTATTACACGGGTTTGTTAAATGCTTAAACAAAATATTTATACAAAAACCATTGACATGGACACAATACCTACTGGGAGGACAATTCTTACAGTATTAAAATTATATTGTAACGAATAACTCACGTCTTAAATCGAGTTTATCGCTCAGTCGCGCGAGCAGAGCCGAGTCGCGTGCTCCCTTGAAGAAGGGCTACAAAATAGCCCGAAACATGTCGAGCTAAACTCGATTTAAGACGTGAGTTATCCGTTACAATATAAACACATCACTGAATCGAAAAATCGTTGTAGCACCCTAATGGTTTTAAAAGACCTTTCCAACGATATCCCACACTACAAAATTGGATGAGAAAAAAAATCACCCCCACTTTACGTCTATGTCTCTTAAAAAATATATTTTTGAATTTTTATTGTGCCATTTTGTCGGCATAGTTTACATATATATTCGTGCAAAATTACAGCTTTCTAGCATTGATAGTCCCTGATCAAAGCCGCGGACGGACGGACCGACAGACAGACATGGCGAAACTATAAGGGTTCCGTTTTTGCCATTTTGGCTACGGAACCCTAAAAAACATGAGATATACCAGTACAAGACACTAAATAGAACCCTACTCAGCATAATGTCACGGCTAGCCGTGGCGCTGATTTTTAGTGATTTTTCGGTTTCGAGTTATGTTAAATTGTTTAAGAGAAAACTTTGTATTCCATACAAATTCCCTATTACCTTACAGATCGGCATTGACATCTATGTACAAGACTGCATGTTTCTTACATGAAAACGGCGCACAAAAACAGTTCACAGCGCGGTTTTGTGAACAGTTCACTATAGTCTGTTGACGTCCGTGACAGCGGTTGTGTCAAAGTAATATTGATGATTGATGCGCCGCGCGTTTTGTTCCAAACAGCCAGTCTAGTGGCGTAAGGTACGTAGATGTGGATGCAGGTCGGATATCCCTTTAGGGGTAAGTTCACCTTTGTACGTCTCTTTCTCTTGTTAACTGTCATTTACATGTGTTTAATGTATGTGCAACTAGCTGTTAGTCACGACTCCGTCCGCGTAGAATTCGTTTATTACTATCTCACGGGAATTAGGCAATTTTCCGGGATAAAAACTATCCTTTGTCCTTTACCGGGACTCAAACTATCTGTATACCAAGCGGTTTAGACGTGAAAATGTAACAAATAAACAGACTTACAAACTTTCGAATTTATAATATCGAAAATACAAACTGAAACAAAGATGCACAGAAATACCAGAAAAATATACCAGCATTGGGAATCGAAGCCAGGTCCTCGTCATTCCGTGCCACGTGCTATACCGCTACACCACCACTGGACAGGGGTACAGACACGAATTTCTCCTATGCACCACATATCTCAGCTTGTTTGTTTCTTATTTAGTCACTTAAGCAGTGACACTAGCGACATTTATACTGTAGCCCTAGTCGAGAAACTTTCAGCATTCCATTGGAACTAACCGCTCACCCGGGCAAGAGATGTCGTTATCAAGCAACCAAATTAAGATTAGTACCTAATATATGGAAGCCGTGGTGGCCTAGTGGTTTGACCTGTCGCCTCTCAAGCAGAGGGTCGTGGGTTCAAACCCCGGCTCGCACCTCTGAGTTTTTCGAAATTCATGTGCGGAATTACATTTGAAATTTACCACGAGCTTTGCGGTGAAGGAAAACATCGTGAGGAAACCTGCACAAACCTGCGAAGCAATTCAATGGTGCGTGTGAAGTTCCCAATCCGCACTGGGCCCGCGTGGGAACTATGGCCCAAGCCCTCTTGTTCTGAGAGGAGGCCTGTGCCCAGCAGTGGGACGTATATAGGCTGGGATGATGACCTAATATCTATGGGATAAAAAATTATATAATATACTACAATACAATACATTAACCGCACCCAGCTCTGTGATATATTATATCTAGCTGTCTATACTTAAACATCGCATTAAAATTGACAAATGCCGGGGCACACAGGGACCACTCGAAACTCGCACACGCCACATGCTGCTTTCCCGTGCAAAAGCTCCCAGTGTATAAATCAACGGGGCAACAATTACACACTTTCATGGCAAGTTGGAATTAGAAACTGTCATTTGCACCGTTCGAGGGACCAAAGGGGGGAATGGGAGGGAAAAATAGGGTGCGGGCAAGGGCTACTGCCTGATTAAAGGATTACGCTGAGGGGCCGGTCTAGTGAGATTTATAATAGCTAGTATTTCCACTAGTTAGCCTCGGTCAGTGTTTTATGTCTAGGATCATAGTAAAGTATGCAGCCGGATCGGGGATTATTATTTCGGGTTCCGGCTTAGAAATGCTCTATCGTGGACGGATGTTTTGGATTGTTTTCTGATTAAATTTTAGTTTTATACGTTTTTATTCTCGTATAAACAGAGGGGTCGTAGTTCCCAAATAAATTACTAGATTTGAGCGGGGTTACCTTTTGAACTGTGTAACAGATACATTATGAGTATGACAGAATATGGCGTACCTACTCGGACGATAAAGCACATACTGACAACTTATACTGAGCAAGCGAAAAATATACACCTTAAGGTCGAAGAGTACATAAACTTATATGACTTATTATTAGAGTGACCTGGCAGCGTGTCAAGGCAACATACAAATAAAAACAAAGTGACACTGCAGTGCTGATTAAATACACGAACCTTTTCGAGAGGTATTTACTTACATGTTTATTATCATTACAATATTTAAATTGTCGCGATTTTCACTTACATATAATCAATACCATACCCAGTGTACCTAAGTATTCGCGATAACAGCCAATGAAGATAATTGAATTCCACGCGGACGAAGCCGCGGGCAAAAGCTAGTAATAAAATAATATGAAGAAACAAAAATTTAATACTATTTTTTATGACTACAGTACTTACCTACAACTAAATAAACACCTAAAACCTGGTGTTAACTACAGTTTCAAATTAACTCGGCTCCAGTAAACAAATAACTCAATTCCCACGCCTTTTCAAACTCAATCCTTACTACACTTAATTTAAATCTTGAACAATATACAGTACAGGAAAAACAAACGTTGAACGTTCGCGTAAACAAAGCGTAGCCAGTAGCGCCGCCCGCGGGTGGTCTTGCGCGGGCGCACCCAAAATAGCAGCAATGGCCGCTTCAAGAAAAACATCGTTAATTCTCCCGATTATTAAATTGGAGGCAGCTACTGCGCAGAGCTGTTAAACGCACCACCCACTGGGCGGTAAAAATAGGCAAAGGGTTACAGGGTACGCGTGTTTTACTAATAAAATTGAAATATTTTTGGACGAAAAATACACTTTTTATTGATTTTGATCCTGGCTGGCTGGAACTAGAATTAGGGTGTGCTACTGTTGAGATGGAACGGACACGTACAAAATCGACCGTAATGAGTGGAAATCCAGACTTCGCTCTACTCGATTTTGTGATAGGTAGTTTGATTAATCGACTCTGGGGACAGGCATTTATAAATCACACATCACTAGAAAATTCCAGTCGAAAGTGATAAAAATTTTACTCAATTTGAAGTACGAGTGGTGTAGTAAAATATGTCAGCCTAATTAATCTTCTCAATTAGTTACAATTTTAATTTAGGCTGTAGTTTTACAGCTATATATAGATTTTTAGGATTACCCTGCAAGGAATCTTTATAATTTCGCCACGTTGTCCGTCCGTCCATCAGCGGCTTAGCTTGAAGACTAAAAATGCTCATAACCAATAATAACCACACCGACATAGTATAAAGAAAAATAAAAAAAACATTATTTTACCTTAACTGCCCTACATGTAAAGTGGAGATGTTTTTTTTCTTCAGCTCTTTCAAAAATATTATAGAGGTAAGTGTGTTAAGAACATTTTTAGATTATTTTTGTTATGTTAATGTCCAACTGATGATATTTTTTTTACAAAATATGACTAAGTAATCGATCCTATATTCGTAAAAATTATGGTTACATTGAATCTTTTTTAAACAGGTATATGCACGCTTATAAGTAACCTATACATTTAATAAGAAGCATACTCGAACCGCAACCATACATTGTACTAAAAAATAAAAATAGTTTATTGGAAAATATCTTTTTAAAAAATGCCTCCAATTGTCCCGCATTAGGCAAAGCCTGTCACGTGGCGACCACGATTCGGGGTACAAAATACTTTACTATATTTTATTATACTACGTCTCTAACATTTAATGTACAGCAACCCCTCCGTCAGAATAGAAACAGATAATCAATCCAGCCTCCACTCGCATCTATTATCCAGACACCGATGTAAACATAAGTCGGAACTTTCTACAATTTAATTATTTATCGCGTTCGTAGAGGCGGCATAATAAATCAATATGCAGGGCACATGCACACACGCGGTAAGGGGGCCCCCCTCCCCCTGGCCCTTTCTTGACTAATTAATTAAACAACCGATTCATTACATCAGCCTCCTTTGTGCCCTCACATTCGTCTAGCGAGCTAACTGTACCGATAGCAGAGATGTCCTTTAAAATATACGATGAAATAATTTATTGAATCAGGCGTTACTTTGCGGAGGTCCATATCAATGAACTAAAATAATTTCTTTGCTCACCCGCTCTCTGCTCTGAAGATGAGCTCTGGTTGAGTTCGAAATACACTAAACTGAAACTGTGGGTCATACTGAAAACCAGCGCTGCGGCTTGCCGTGGCAACACGCTGAGTATGGCCCTTTTTGCTTCTTTCGTCACAATGTCTTTTTCTTTTTCTTTCTTTTTTAGTATGTAAGAGTATGTAATAAGGTTGTCTTATTTTTAATTGTATTTTTTTTGCTTTTTGCTGTGCCGAAATTTGGCAAATAAATTTATTCTATTCTATCTATATTAATAATTTCGTACCGGTCTACGGTAGACTCGAACGAAATGCACATCAAATTGAAGAGCGTAAAAAATTAGTCAATCCGAGTCGACAACTTGTAGGTGGAAAATTCTGATTATCGAGTATTTTCAATAAAAAATGGAATAAATTACTAAGTATATATAATGGCGTTGCGAAGTAAACATGTCAATGTGGCGTTGGTGTCACGTCATCACGCGTCACGGGTGTCACGTGTTACAGATTCGTATTTTGTATTTCTCCATTATGACCTCCTAGGTCTAATTTCTTTGATTATGAGACAGAAAATCATAGTTATTTGGTTAAATAAGATTTAAGAGAAATATCTACTGGTGAAATACCGATACATAGGTTAGCTGTGAAAGTATTTGTAGTAATATTAAGGCTGGGAATATACGTCAGATTTTTCGTATAAATAAGATAGTCTTTAGTGTCAAAAATTTTTTTTTACAAACTAATATCTTTATGAGTCTACATTTTACCCGAGCGAAGCCGGGTTTTCATCTAGTTCTATTCTTAAAGTAGTGTAGTCTGGTGGTGGTGATAGATGGGTTTGTGTGATTTGTGGGTGTTCTTACAGTGTGGTGGAGGAACTGCATGAACACGCATATCTTGCATAAACGTAGCTATCATAAGGTCGCGGGTGAACAAAGAAGTTCTTGTAGTTCAATGTACGATGAAATTACTGAGGTTGTCATACATCCCAACGGTGGAATCTTTTCATAATTAATTTCGCTATGACTTCTTTTTGTTTGGGATGTCAACGTGATATTCGTAGCACAAAGGTTCCACCCTGGTATGTAATTTAGTTACTCGACTGTACCTTCTACGTCAGTAGTTGGAACAAGGAATGGTCGTACTTGGTTATTAGAATTTCAATTTATAAACTCGTTTTGAGTTTGGTAAGCGTTGGTATCTTGTGTGGTGTTAGTGATTGTGAATGTAATTTGGTTCTGCGTGAATGGTACGAATCCACTTATCTAAAATACGTAAATAACACGTATCCGCACTACTGTGGTTTTAAGGGGATGGATTTTATCAATTTCATCTTTGTTTTATGTGACTTATGTATGTGACTGAAGAAGGAAATGAATAGGTACAAATTGAGTTGACCTATACTCCGTGTACTTTACACAAGACCTCAGAGTCTCAAAGTGCACTTATAGCTAATCAAAATATTTAGAAAGTTTAAGGGGCTGCTTCACCATCCATTGATTAGCGTTAACTGACGGTTAAATGCGATGCCGTCTCTATTTGTTTTGTTCGAATAGACGGAGACGGCATCACATTTAACCGGCAGTTAACACTAATCAATGGATGGTGAAACAGCCCCTTAGTGTCATATCATACACTTTAAAACAGGCTTCAAAATATACTGTTGCAGGCAAGACAACAGTATTTTGTTTCAATGCACAAAATGACAAATATCCACTATATAGATGTATGTGTGGTGTATGTCAAATATACACGACTTGAAAATAAGAATCTGAATTTAAAAGTCGAACAGCAAACACTCCAAAAAATTGACAAGTCATTGTATTTTTTATTTTATTTACGAGACTTGGGCTTTTAGTGTTGCTTTACGTTTGGTACAATTTTAGTTGTCTTACGAATAAAACATTGATTTCTAGTAGTTTTTATTTATTTCAGTGCATGTTTGAGAAAAGCACTATACAAGCCTCGGCGTGAAAGAACATGCATGTACCCCTCCGGCCTCGCTTCTCTCGGCCGTCTATATATACTCAGCCTGCAAGCCTTTCTTTCCCGGCCTCTGCAGTAGTTTATTATTCTTTTATAGTTACCTAAAATTCATAATTGTTGTCCCTTATTATTATAAGGAACAGGCAGTTAATATTGCATCAAATCAATAGGCAAAAAAATCTAATTAGCCCGTCCGTTAGATTATCAGAAAATATTGGACACGTATTTCTTTTACCAATTAACCAATAGTAATTTGTGTCACAAGGGAGCAAAACTATGTATTTACGGTCAGGGCATTCAATCCAGAAGGTAGCGAAGGATTCTACAATAGAAGTCTAAAGTAGAATTCTGAGCGTAATGTAATGATGGATTCAAGTGTTAACGCCCAAGATGAAAATAATTTTTCTCCCGAGTGACTCATACAACTTTTCACACCGAGTATGACGAAAATTAAAATAAAAACAATTCTAAACCTAATTAAAGAACAACCAGCATAGAAAATGGCGTGGTTTTACAATAATTAAGTATAAACTTCAAAAAATTGCATTTTCGAAAAAAACACTTAGAAAAGGTTGCACTTTGATCCCTCTCGTCAGGGAGGAAAAGTTACGTTTCTGAATGAGAGGTGTGAAAAAAAGATGAAGATATAACCAGTTAAAGGTCCGCGTGACATTACGCCGTGCGACACTTTTTGGCACGTCGCCGTAATCAAGGGCAGTCACTTCTGAATTTTGATGCACTTCATTTTTATATATTTTCTTTAATTCAAAAAAAGAACTAACTGACTGGCTAGATAGAATAATGTTGTTTTTGGTTAGGACTCTACCCAATTCTGTGAGAGCTTGTGCTTCCGACGCTACTTAACCCTTCCGGGCCACTATCCCGTGGCGTTCGCAATTATTTTAATTTCTTCCGCGCGACGGACTGATCGAGCAAGGTGTGATTTGGACCCGTCATTTGTTCCTGTCAGTGCGCAGGGAACTATTTAAAGTGTTGCGTTGATCACGGGATTCGGTGGTTTAAGTTAGTAGTGTTGTGATCACAATACTACTAATTTAGTAGTAGTACTACTACTACTTACTATTAGTTCAGAAAATACTTTTTTAAAATGGAAATAATTATGTAGAGTTTGAAATATGAATTAAGTAATATGTTTTTTTTCCTGCTAGTCGAAAATGTTATTAGAGTGATAATTTTCTATTTTTTTAAATGTGTTCGGTTTTAATCAGGTCAAAGTTCAAAGTAAGTTGGATGACTATTCAATAATTTGGTTGGTAGTGAAATTCTGTTGGCTCCGCTTGCTTCCGCTAGAGAGAACGTCGTTGAGTTGAAACTATTTTGCTAGCTGTTGTCCACGACTACGTCCGCGTAAAAGTATGAAAAATAGTTTAACCTACCGAATGTACACAAACTATTTAATAAAAATCGATCAACCCGTTTCGGAGGAGTTTGGTTACAAATACTGTGACACGAGAATTTTATATGTTAGAGATTAATTTGAATGACAAAGCAAGTATTAAAAATACAAGTTTAAGACTGCCTGTCCATTGAAGTGGAGCGATGGGGGCACGGTGGAGTTGCGGACCGGTGTGTCCATAGTCGCGGAGCTATAGAATAGATAGCAGAGTATAGGCAGAACCCGTGTGGTGTCAGGTTAGAATAACACCTCTCCATTTTTTCAGTGGATGTCGTAAGAGGTGACTGAGGATATAGGTTAAGGTATACGGTAGGCAACAGGCTAGCAACCTGTCACTATTGTACCGTTTTTATCAAACTTAAAGCCTAAAGTTGCTAAAATTGGCTCCGAAGCGGTAACGTTTTGGGAATACAGGCGTGATGTTTGTGTGTGTCTGTGTGTTTTTTATATTCGCAGAGTTTTCCCGCTTCCCCGTTCGCGCTCGTTTCTCTGCCTCGCTTCCCCGCTCTTCTTCCTCGCTCTGCTTACCGGTTTGCATGAATTTTTAAGTTGTCCTTGTCCACTGAAGAAGAGCGGAAAATTTATACAATTCTTTTGGTGGATTATTTCACTCCGGGTACTGCCTTTTCACAATGTAACGTTTGACAACCTGTTTCTTTTCGCAAACTCTAAAACTGTAATTATTTCAGGACCATCGTGTAAGAACCCTTTAAGTTAGGTTAGGTTAGTTTTATAAAAATACTGAACTAGTTATAGTTTCAGAAATATTAAACATTTGGGAAATGTAAAGTTGCGAAATGAAACAGGTTGCCAAACGTTATTCGCCGAAACATTAATAAACCGTTTCGCTCCTGCCTCACTCCGCTCCAGTGCCCAGGTAGCCTTAATAAAAACCTATTGTAACAAATGAATACTAACTGGTTTTAGACCTGGGTTCCCGGGGCCCGTCGACGGTGACCTTTATAGCCTTGTTGTAGGTGGTGACCTGCGGCGGTGATGTCGACACGGTGATGGTGAGGGTGAACGACTTGCCTGGAACAACAGATAACTTGTGTTAATGGAGTTAGCTATTGTACGCTTAAAGGTAATTGCGGCACAAATGGACTCGAGTATGAGGTAAAGTAAGATAGAAGGAAGAGGATAAGAAGGTAGCTCAAATTTCGTTGCTGCCACCCACTGTGTAGGTAAACACATGTTCAGTGAAAACCTTTTTACGGTGACAGTTATCGCCATTACGATGCACGAATTACGTTATTGTATTGTGTATTGTTATTTTTTTCTTCTGTTTGTTTCTTTCGTTCAATTACTAATGAGACCGTTAGAAGATCAAAATCGAAGTGAGTTTTATATAAACATACATACATCACATATGCCAGGCGACAAGGACGAACAAGCAAAGCTGTAAGGCCTCAGATTCTTTTGCCTTTCCCAATCCCAAAACAGAAAAAGAAGTTGAAAGCGTCGTGGCGGCATAAGTTGCAAAACAATACATAACGACAACCTAAGAAATAATTACCGAATTGTTCATTTTTTAATTCGTTACTCAAAATTACGAAAAATAAGGAAAGAAAAATAAGCATTCCCGGCTTTGCAAGCCACGGTAGAGTCATGTGGGGTAAACGTACGCAGTGGATACCTAAGCCACCCACTGCTTACGTCTGGGGTTATGGTCGGTGGTACGGTGGGTCAGAAGAGCGTTTACCCCACATGACTCCATACTCGCCTTTTAGGCGCTCCCATTTCGTAACGTGTTGAGAAAACTCCCAGCCGTCAGTCCTTTTCAAATTTTACACGTACCTACAAGGCAAGTGAAACAACTGTACAATTATAGAGAAATTTAATTTTTAACCGTAAATAATGAAAAATAACTAGGTAGGTATGAAAGTTTATTGATAGTTACAAACATGTTAAAAATTAAATGCAAACTTTTTACTCGTGAACGCCATAAATTGAATCTGCGGCGGGTTCCCTCCGCGGCGCCCACTTTTTGTAGTTCGATTTTGATCACTTGTTTGAAAAGTTAAAAATTTATTGCCGGTTTGTTTTCAATTTGTGTGTCCGATAAAATTTGGGCGGTTATGCGCTACGTCTAGCGACCTAAATAATTGTCAGTCGAAACAAATCAATTTCAATTTGTTGCGAAATTGGTTTTGGTTACAAAATATTTTTTCATCTCCAAACGTTATGACATAACTAGAACATGGCCTAAGTCAGAAAATGACTTTCTAGGGCCTTCTCCGAAGTTCGATAATCGAAGTTCGTATCGTATTGTCCCTCTCACTCTCGTAAATATTATAAGTGTCAGAGGGACCGAACGACACGAACTTCAATTTTCGAATTTCGAAGTAGCCCTGTAGAACATGACCTACGTCAACCAAATGGTTTGCCCAGCATGATGATGATGATGATGAACGTATGCCACTGACAAACAAGATTAGTCACGACACGTTAGACTGGAGTAATTTGCCTTCAATGCATTCATAAACAAGTGAAAACCTTCGAATGAAACGTATAAAAGAGCAGCTCCACTCCACAACGGGCCGTCACAACCAGCAACGCGGCCACTTCATCACAACGTAATAAAAAAAATATTTCCATCTGCGGAAAAACCGCAGTTAATATTAAATGACCGTCCGTCAAAGCTGTATTGTAGCGCTTTGCCACCGCTGCGGGATGCAGCCAATACCGATTTTGTGATTCTTTCCCCCCTCGTTGGGTGGGTGGGTGAGTGACATGTAAGCTTTAATGGGACTTGGACCGGGACGCTGGCTACACGCGAAAAAACTGAAAAAAAGGCTCATTCATACGTGATTTCATGTGTAGGCTACTTGCGGGCCGGGCGGCGGGGCTCGTTAAAAATGTAAGCGAGCGGCTTGTTGCGGGCTATCGGAGTTTATTAACGCACCGAGGATGCTGTTAACACTTGTTTGCGGACCTCGGTTGATGCGGGCGAGTCGATGTCAGTTCTTTAGCCATTATCACGGTAATTTGACATTTTAAAAAACTTAATTTGTAACATTACTAGACTTTGCCCGCGGTTTCATACGCGTAATCCGTTTGTTCTGGCAATTGAATTGAAATTTCGGGATTTTTTAAATCTAAATAAAAACGTAGCCTATGTGTTATTCCCGACGTCCAGCTATCTATATACCAAATTTCATCCAAATCCGTCTAGCTGCTTTAGCGTGAAGGCGTAACGAACATACATACACACTCACACACATACGCACACACACGTAATCATAAACCATAATTATAATATTTCTAATTAAATAATTCACAATATGAAAACATTCCTGAAAAGGTGAGTTCGGTCATTGTCCAGAGAGTACGACGTTGTATAACAACAAAAGTGCCTTACCAAGGACTCAGACCAAAATATTCACACCCCATGAACCTGTCCAACTCCAAACTAGTTGCGTAATCGCGAGCACCTGTAATTGCTCGTCGCTCAAAAAAGCGAGCATTTGAGACCGGCCGTGCCAGCCGCGGCGCGCCACCGCTCCTAAATAAATAACCTGTACTTAATGCCGTGCCTCACGATACCTATGTCCAAAGAATATGCAAGTGTAGACTGTATGAGTGTGACATTTATACAAAAGTAACAGTTCGCCCCAGCACCTTGCAAGCGCCACAGTGGTGCGCGAATAGGCATAATAATATTTTTTCTATTAATTTTTATTTATTTATAGTTATGCACGATTGTTAATTGATTAGTCGTACCTATGTCGTACTACCACTGTACTGTCGTGCCGGTCTGAGTGGAGAGCCTTGGGGGAGGCCTATGTCCAGCAGTGGACGTCTTTCGGCTGACATGATGATGATGATGATGATGTCGTAGATACAAAAGTTGCAAAATTCTGCAAAAAAGTGATTTACCGTAATTTTGACAGCAACTCCTATGGAAGGTCAATTTGGCGGGTATGTTTCAAGGGGGCACCTTGCTTCCAGCGCGAATAAATAGGTAATTACGACTTTTAGTGCAACTTGTATTTCAAACACTTTTGTAACTTTGCCTGTAGCTCAATGTATCTATATTCAACCGCTGCGTACCTTAAGAAAAAATCGCGTGAAAACTTAAAGATGGTTTTGATACCTTTTTGTCCTAAACTCACTGACAGATTTGTAAAAATTAGAAAAGCCACATTGAATATTTACTTCTCTATCTACCCTTCTTATTCTTTGACCAGCGTTTTTATGAGCTCCCAATTTCCACGCCTAAAGTGACACGATCAAATGACTGACGTGTTCAGTTCGTACCTTCGTAACTGTCTCGATGACAAACTTGGTTTTAGCACGACATTTATTTTATAGGGTCACTATAGGTGTAAAGGACGCGTTTTTTGTTACTTTATGGCAGTATTTTTAGCTAGAAGTTCTTTCATATACGAAAAAGCCGTACGCGTCCACTCTTTAATTCAAAAACTAGTTGCCCGCGACTTCGTTTGCGAAGAATTCGTTTATGGCG
Organism: Choristoneura fumiferana; assembly: GCF_025370935.1. Lineage (NCBI taxonomy): Eukaryota > Metazoa > Arthropoda > Insecta > Lepidoptera > Tortricidae > Choristoneura > Choristoneura fumiferana. Next base: position 12,286,646 of record NC_133494.1, read on the forward strand.
TGTCAGCGGTCAATCAATAAATCAATATATAAATTTTGATAGCGGTAACTACGGTGACCTGTCGTTTTGCCGAGTTTCATTACGCAGATTTTCATTTCGCAGACAACTGTTGGCAGATTTTTCTTTTGGCGAGCAACGTTTGGTATAATTTCGTTACGCCTATTATTCGTTTCGCCGAGTAGTCGGTAGGAAGAATAGCGATAAGCAGATTTACGTTTAGTAGATTGTTTGTTTCGTAATTGTTTCATTTAACCGAACAACTGTTCGTCGAGACACGATAAGCAGAGTTATCACATGGCATTCATATTGTTAAGTAGATTTAATGTTCAGTCGATTTTTGTTTCGTAATCTGCGTAGATAAAATCGGCCAAACGACAGGTAGGATTTTACTGAGTTGACTATATAAATATACTAGCTTTTATCAAAATGAAGTTAGGTGCGACGACGAGCGTTAGCGAGGAGGAGTGTTAGGTAGAATTGCGACCAACAACGCACAAGCCGAGCGAGCGAAGCGAGCGTGCTGCGGTAGCGGCCGGCGAAGTGCCAGAACCGAATTGCTAGCATCGCGACTTGGTTTCTTTAAACTCCAATGTAAAATAAATACAAATGATGGTCAAAAATACGTTTATTACTTTTGCGTTATACGTTTGAAACTTGTGAGGGTACATAAAAAAATCATAAGAATGCGCGGTCAGCACGGCGTGTAAAAATGCAATAAGGTCATAGTGTAATCCACACATATTCACGGTATTGAATGCCAGTCCCCATGCGAAACGAAAAGATGCGAAAAGTTGATATGCGCACTGAATAATAGTTCAACCGTTACAAAAGCGAAAGGTTGTTCGACCAAATGTTGCAAAATGTGTAGTGATTAATAGGCTAAACGAATTTCTGTAAATAGTTGTTCGGCTAACTGACTCATATGCCAAGTAAATAGTCTGCTAAAGGTTGAGTTACGAAACGTTAGTCTGCGAAACAATACATCTGCGTACAAATTCATCGGCGTACCGTTACTCGGCGAAACGTTGTCTGCCAATCAATAATCTGCCTAAAAAATAGTCGGCGAATCATTAGGTAACCGTAACTACGAGTAGATCAAAAACTAGTTTGTTTTTCTTAGGGTCTTAAACTATCTCTACACCAATTTTATCACGGTCGGTTGAGTATTTTAAGTATGAAAGCGTTAGTAAGGATTTAAAAAATAAAATCATCATCATCATCACCCGTCCTTATCTGTATACATTGGTTGCCCGCAACTCTCGCGATTAAATATAAAATGTAGATGATTAAACACAAAAGGGGATGTCATCTTTTATTTTTGTAAACAATCGTGTATTACATTGTTAACATCTAACCTAAAATCTGAACTTTAATATTTTCATAAATAAAAACGTGAATTTAGCCTCTAGCACCTTTACAGCATTCATTCATTAATTTCAATGCCCTTTCTAACTCTGTTAAACTCCTACACGATAAGATCGAATAAAACTTTTCATCACCCAATCTCTGGCAACACCGAGCAGCTGTCATTGTGACAGCTGTCAAACGCACCCGCCATTGCAGCCGACGATGCGCTAATGCGACGTAGTGCTAATTGAGCGAATTAATATGCTGATGTAAGCTGAGATCGCGCGATCATGGAGGTTAATTATAGGTAGGAATTGGAGTGGTTGCCTAATAGTTATTTGTAGGCAATACTGCAAGCTACAAGTATTAGCAGTAATAATTGACAAACCAACTCAGTTAAGTGTTGACTATTAACAGAAACTAAAACCATTCCAAAGATTTTTTTGAAATATTTTAAGTGTTTACCTGGTGTGTGTTGAAATGTTTACCTATTGTTTTTTACACTAAAAAAAAAATCATACTAAGTATTTAACACTATTTACAAGGTTTATAATACAGTTTAAAATTTATTCACATTAGTCGAGCTTCTTATTATTTAATTACACAATATACGAAGTCCACTGAATTTCCCGCGAATGAACCAAACTGACAGCTAAATTATTTTTCTGCTGCGGGCGCTGCGGCGCATGGCAAGAGTCTGAAGCGCTATTCAGCCTCCGAGAGGGCGACAGCCAATGAGGATGAGAATTTAAAGTTGTTCTTTATTCAAAATACTTGCACCTAGTGCTTACATTTTGGTGATATGTTTTTATTAACTTGTAATGTAATGTAACTAGTTATGTTTGTTCGGGTGGAATTAATATTTTAACTTAAATTTGAAGTGGATATCTTCAACCGATTGAGCTGAAATTTTGCATGCATGTATTAATCCGATGACAATGCATTATTATTATGACGTAGAACTGATCTGATGATGGAGTTAGATGTTGACCATAGGAACTCTGTAATAAAACGACACGACTGCATCGATTTTGGTCTCATTTGATTCGTCTTGACGACTACCTACTTTGGCAACCAACCAGGGGCAAAAAGTACCGCCAGCAAAAAAGCTTGTATTAGAATTTTTTACAAAAAAATATTACTGAACTATTTGTTTTGAAAACATTGTAATTTTTTTAAACACATAACCAGGCCTAATATCGCAATTGCGTCATCATCTTCCATCGTGTATGACGTGATTCCATGTGTATGAGAGAGCTTCTGCGGAGAACTGACGATTGACGTCGATATCGGAGGCGTGTGGAGACACTAGCAAAGTTCGATTTATCTGCACAGATTGAAATCGCTACGATATATTTACATGTGTAGCAAGCAATGTGTAAAAAGCAAGGAATACCTACATTCATATTTAAAAAGGTCTAAAAAAATTAAAAGAAATGAAACCAAGTTTCTCCTATAAGTTATTCCACCTCCAGCAGCCTTTACGAACGATCCAAGCGAATATTAATGGAAACCCAAGATTTACTACATATTACTTAGTCTCGCAAAAAAGTCGTTCGCCGCACGAACTTCCTTTGCTTTTAATCTGACGCAATATTTTAGAGTTGTGCAAATGAAAAGTTAGTCTGAAGACTTGGGCGGCCCGCCTCCCGCTTTCCAGCCAATGGAGGCGGGCGGGAACCGTCTTGCAGGGCGGGGCCGTGGTCGCGTAGCCATTTCAATTTTTTCCTTTGAAGAATTCTTTTTGAATTTATATTGTGGTCAGTTGAGAGCTTTGGCATCAGTGGTATTTAGTTAGTTTTATTCTGGATGCTGCTTAAATAAATTCGAAACATCGTTAATTGAATTTTATTCGCTTTCTGTGAAATTAACGCTCCTGGCATATTTTGAAAAAGAGCGAAATATCTGAACGACTCTATTTTTAATACCCTACATAAAAAGAATGATGTAACAAGTTTGACGCCATGAGTCTGTCTGTTTGTGGCATCGTAGCTCTCAAACGGATAAACCAATTTCCATGGGGTTGTGTATATGAAAGCGAGTTTCCTTTCGATGGTTCTTAGATAATAAATTTTATGTTTGATAATGAACTTTTCGCTGAAGTGGCGTTGGGCTGGCCACATCTGTCGCAGGACTGATGAACGGTGGAGCAGACGAGTCCTCGAATGGAGACCATGGACGGGAAAACGTAGTGTAGGGCGTCCTGAGGCACGGTGGACGGACGACCTTAAGAGGGTCGCTGGCGGCGGGTGGATGCGAGGGGCTGAAGACAGAGTGTTGTGGCGCGCCATGGAAGAGGCCTATGTCCAGCAGTGGACTGACGTAGGCTGATGATGATGATGATTATGATAATGAACTATGTGATATAGTTTAGTTATTTACTCGTAGGTTAGTAATTATGCAAGGCATGTTCTGATATTTTGAAAACCTTTTACAGCTCAGATTGTCACGCCTGGTGACTGTGTAGGTATCTAAAGCCCGACCAGGAATTAAAAAAAAAACCTCGCCATACTGCGGAAAACTACTAGAACTAATTTCTTCAACTGGCAACAGTAAATAAAGACGTCACTAACTAACTAGCGCCATTGGTCAAAGCTAAGTGTCGATTGTGCGTGGTCTATTTCTTGCATATTGTGAGTTATTTGTGCGCTAAAATACCAAAAACTATTAATAGTTACTTAAGAAAAGTTATTACAATATGACGAAGTATTTTTCGGAGAGAAAGTCGGAAGGATTAATTATATTTCCTCTAAATAACATCACCGACCTTGTTGTAAACATGTCTTAATTAGGTACATCATAATATAGTGCGTATAATGGAAATTGGCTAATGTGTGAATAAATTGGTAAAAGTAACAGTCTTATTTTATTTTAGGTATATCCCGATCTTCCGTAATTAAAATACCAAGAGCAGATCAGACGTCACCTTAGAAAAGTAAATAAATAAATTGAAAAATTACCTAATACGTTTTTTTTTTAATGAGAGGTATATAGATTTTTCAAAAAATCACTATAAATCCAATTTTCAACCGATTTAAATTTTCTCTACGCTAAACACTATCTGTTTATCTATATTTTCATAATAATATTAAGATATGGCAAAATAAAGAGTTGTCAAATACCGTATTATTAATGTAAGCATCAGTGATAGAAAACATCTAGACTTCAACAGACAAAGAATCCGATTAGATCCGATCCGGTGGTAGATTTTTTTGACATTCATAAGTGCTTGTTATAGCCTAAATTGAGTAAAGATAATTTGTCTTTGACTTTGACATTATCTGTTACTGAACCAGTCAGTAGGTACAATCTGATCATGGGTAAGTATCAAAACGAAGCGCAACTGGTCCAAGCGCGGCATCAACACGCCTAAAAATCATCTGGCTAAATTCTCAGCTAGTCGAATATACAAGGATAAGTATATTAGTAAAATGATTAATACTAAAATTGAAAATAAGTGTTTCCGGAGCGGTACAACTTAGGGATCTTTAAAAAACAAGCTTATCAGTCTCTCAAAGGGCCGGCAACGCACCTGTGACACCTCTCGTGTTGACAGGTGTCCATGGGCGGCGGTGATTGCTTCCCATCAGGTGACCCGCATGCTCGTTTTCCCCCTCTTATATAAAAAAAACCGGCCAAGTGCGAGTCGGACTCGCGCACCGAAGGTTCCGTACAAATATTTTTATTATATGATGTAACTAAAAATTTATGCTTTTTGCAATTTATCTTTATCTGTGCTATAAGACGTTGCTTATTTGTACCAAATTTCAAGATTCTGAGTTCACGGGAAGTACCCTGTAGGTTTTGATTCCCTTGAGTGTGTCGAAAATTTGCTAAACGGCTGTATCTTTTGATTGCGTTGGATTAGAAGTTTGATTCTCTCACAGCTCCAAGGGACAGTAGCCTTAAGTATTTGATATAAATTTCAGCTTGATACCTGCACGCGTTCCTGAGAAATAGGGTCTTGACAGACGGACGGACGGACGGACAACAAAGTGATCCTATAAGGATTCCGTTTTTTCCTTTTGAGGTATGGAACCCTAAAAATAAAAATAAAGTGGTTTTATTTACTTACTTTATTTTACATGAAACTGACCGTGATTGACCCCTATCACACCTGATGTATGTATTAAAACTGGACTAGGTATAGTTAGTTTAAAACATGTACCTATGTAGGTAGACGCTGTAAATTAAACTTGATCATCAATAATATATATTAACATATAATATTTTTACACTAGCCAATTCGCATTTGTACGACTGTCCTTAGTGTTGCTATAATTATTGCTAATATAACGTCCCCAGGGCAGGTTTTTTAATTCCTGGTCGGGCTTTACATAGTTTCTATTTATCTACTTCGTTTTACTTCTGTCGTAGTTTGCTTCATTATCATTATGCATATCTATTGGAGGTGATACATCTCTTATTATTATTAAGCTGTAATGGCAACACAATCCTAACGTCAGCAAAAAAACCGTTTTAAAATTATTTATTTTACTCTCGCAAGAAAGTCTCATTACACCTATTTGTTAACACGTTTAACATAAACTATCTCGTGTCCATCAATACAGAATATTGAACGAGATGAACACTCGCGAAACTAAAAACAAAACAAATCGAAATCTCATTAAAGAACGCCATTCATGTCACACGCGACGTCGGTACACGCAATCCTCGTGCGTGTGGCCTCGCGTCAACCGTAACAGCTCTTGTCAACCATAACGTGGCCACAGCGGGTATACCCGGGTACCCGGCTACCCGGTTAACCGGCCCGGTTAGCCGCGGAAAACTACCATTTCATTTATGGCCGGCCCCTGGTTTGGGGTAGTGGGTAAAAGCCGCAAGTTGCGTCGTGCTGTTTCACGGCCGAGTTGACGCTTGCGGATCGATTTCAGATGAGTGTTAGGTTTGGTACGTTACTGGTGTACTAGACAACTAATGGACAATCGGCTAGTTGTTTCATGAACATGAATAGGGTTCGATCCCCGGTCGGGCAGATATTTGTATAAAAAATATGACCGTTTATTCTTGGGCATTTAATATAGTTAATATATTACAACATTTGCTTAATTTGTGAAGTTTAGGACTAGATCAATTGGTGTCAAGTGTCTTGTGATATTTATTTATTTATTTTAGTGCATTCCTCCACTTGTATTTTTGCGTAGTTCTTCGAGCTACCTGCAAGTTTTCTGTCGCATTATATTGAAGAAATGAGAGACCACAAGCAAGAAATTTAATGAATTGTAAGTGTGCCGCACACCAATCGTTTTATAAAATCTTTTCATTCTTGCTGACTCATTTCTTCAGTATAAGTGACGAAAACCGATAGCGGTTGAAACGCTTGTAGTACGTTACCTTTTTTTTTATAAACGAATAGTTTGTTAGTCGACTAGACACTAAATCATTGATTTATTTATTAAGTACATAAAGGCACAAAGAAATGTAAAGATGCGCTCTGGATGTGCGATGTAGACCTTTAGAGCGGTTTCAGACTAGCGTCTTTTCTGCGCGTATATGGTCGATTTTGTGCGTACGCGCCCTGGCCGAGATTAAACCGAACGCGCTTGTAAGTACGCGCGTATTTCTGCGTATTCGAAGAAAACAAAACCGCAAATGTACGCACTGTATGGACACGCGTTGCCAAAAAAGAGCAACTACGCGCAAATAAAACGCTATTCTGAAACCACCCTTAGTACGAAATAATGAGAACAACTGCTGGAAGCTTAACCACTTTTTGTTTCAACTGTATACCGCTTCTTTGCGACAAAACTGTGTTATCTCTAAAGTTGCGATATTACCAGATGTTACAGTTTTGTCGCAAAGGTGCGATACTTACATTCAAAATATACAATGTCACATAGGATTACGTGGCCGCATCTTAAGATATTCAAGGTACTAGAGAATAGAAATTTAGCAGCCATATTCTTTAAGATTTTTTCCAATATTAGCCTTTCTATATTAGAGAGCTTGGCTATTGTGGTTGAAGTGAGTTAAGGCGGTTAACTCCTGTCGTAAGTGCGTTAGGTTCAGCTTCCATGAGGGCCACAAATTCTGTTTAATATTCTCTCTGTGACCAACGTCATGCCAAATCGAACGCGGCTAAAACCGATAAACTGAACAGACTGTTTAAATGTAGGTTTAAATGGTAAATGACCATTTATAGTGGAAAAATACTTGTTTACTAGGAAAAATCTTAGGGAAAAATCATGCAAAATTGTCTGTAATTAAGAGTTTGATTTTTGAAAGTAAGGGGCTGTTTCGCCACCCATTGATTAATTTTATTTGAAGAATAGATGTGATGCCGTCTCCGTCTATTCGAACAAGACAAACAGAGGCGGCATCACATTTATCCGTCAAATAAATTTAATCAATAAAATAAAATAAAATAAATAATAAATATCACGGGACAATTCACACCAATTGACCTAGTCCCAAAGTAAGCTTAGCAAAGCTTGTGTTATGGATACTAAGCAACGGATAAATATAATTATATAGATAGATACATACTTAAATACATAGTAAACACCCAAAACCGAGTACAAACATTCGTATTTTTCATACAAATCAATGGATGGTGAAACAGGGGCTAAGTGTACTAATGTACATGTAGTTGAATGTAGGGCTGTAACGGAACTTCGCCTCCGCCTCCGTTACTGCGGAAGTTCAGCAAGAAATCGTATCTTCGCCTCCTCCTCCGCCTCCGCATTTTTTTTGCGGAGTTTTAACGGAGGTTTATTTCTCATTTCATTATCTCGGCGCGCAGCGGGAACGCGGTCGGGGTGGGGGCGAGCGTATGTCAAATAACACACGACAGGAATCAATCTGTGTCGTTGCTTGGGCGTACGAAATTGTAATGTATATTATGTTTGATTGAACCGCGATTTTTTAAAGTGATTTTATACAAAGTAATTGTTTATTTAAGTCACATGCACGATGACGCCGAAAACAAGTGAGATTTGGCAGTTTTTTTTTAGAAATTTTAGAGATTTTTGAGTTGAATAAAGCATAACGTAACTATTTTTCTACATCCACTTTCACCTCCGTCGCTCGTCGCTTCTGCATCCGCCTCCGCCTCCGCTAAGAAGGCCTCCGTTACAATCTTAGTTGAATGTACCATCAGCCAAATAAGTGGTCTATAAATTTTAAACAAGTTCCTATCAAATGAATATGTCGCTAAAGTTGAACTTTAAAGTTGACGGACACGTCTATTGGCCTTATTGTTTTATGCCATGCACACGATTATCAACTTTAGGGTGGTAGACCACATATTTGGCATAAAATATACCATCTATGGAAGATTCCCTATAAAATACGAAATCCTTAGAAAAATATTACTTAATTTTTTCGTAATGGCTACGGAACCCTATTTCGGGCGTGTCCGATAAGCTTTTGGCCGGTTTTTGAAATTATCAGTAGAGCAAATTAAAGAACAATTCCCAAGCGAATATTATCCTAAGCAACGTAAAAACAACAAATAAAAACCCCTTAACGAACGCTTGTGCATAACGGTGTTAAAGACGATCAAGTTTTATCGATACACGCAATTAAACCATGTCAGACATGATTCCCGCACGTTTTTTGTCAGGGCTGTGCTAACTCGGGGCACGTTCTAGGCATATGCCTATCCCTATCATATGATAGGGATAGGAAGATGTCGATATAAATATTAATTAATACATGTGCTCATTGAAAATTTTCGATTACCATGAAAAGGTTTGATATCGAGCCTCTTATTAAAATAGACAGAATAATATAATATTTAGATAGAATGTCCCGATGACCACTGTATGCGTTGAGGGATCGTTTAGTAGTTGAAAGTGGATATTTTCATCTAGACGGCAATTTCTAAAACCAACGAATATGATTCGATTTATATAACTATCTATATATGATATATATGATTTCGATTGGATATGATTGTATACTATGAAAACGATTTTAAAATAAGCACTAGTTGTTAAAAAAAAAATTTTTTTTAATCTTAATGTTTTATTTATTCACAACACAAGATACAATAATATAATAGGAAGAGACCCCAGAGCTGGCGCTTACCTCTCCCAGCGAATTTCTCTGACTGTACAGAGAGGTAATGCGGCCAGTGTGTTGGGGTCTATGCCGCAGGAGGGCCTCTTAGATGGTGTTTTCTTTTTATAGTTAGGTATATTTATGTAGTTTTTATTAATTTTGTTTCCTATCATATTATTGTATTTTGTACAAAATTACCAACCTTGAATTTGTCAAAAAAACAATAATAAGTCACGTATATTACAGGTTCAGAAATGTAACAATTTCCATACACGAGTGTCGGTATTTGTATTTAGTAGTATTTGTACTTGACTAATGCTTGTTTACCGATTCTAAAGTATCCATGCACTTAACTAGCCTGACAGCAAATTAGCTACCGCGCTTATGGGTTTATAGGTCAAGCTTTGAACCCTTTATCTACAATTACCGGCTAGCAACACTGCACTGATTCTATGTTTAAGAATGATATTTTCCGTCGGTAAATAATAAGGCACAATTTTGTAAACCTGTCCCAAAAAGAAAGAGCCAAAGCGAAGTTTGCAGTTGTACCTTTTGATCTAATGACGACTGTAGGTAGTGCAGGGATTGTTCACAGCAAAGACTATATATGTATATATATTGTGACTATCTGTGAGTGATTATTTGGCTATATGCGGTGAAAATCAAACTAAATCTATAAAACCCATTTGCGAGTTGCAAGTTCAAGGAAAAACGCGTTGAATATCCTTATACAACCTGCGCAAAAAGTAAACTTCTTCAAGACAGGGCGGGCCAAAGGGCGGAAGTGGCCGCCCAAATATCCCGCCCTCCTTATTTGACATTCAACTTTCTTAAGTTTGCGCGAAAAAGTTTGCCCAAGTTCCCCAATGTCACGGACTTTTGCCCCAGTGCGGGAGTTCCTTTAAATGTTATTGTTATCGGTTTAAAAGTTAAATTAGGGTTCGCACTGTGAATGTTTATAAAGCTTGTACAACTTAAGCAATTTTTTCCGACAGTAATGGAAGAAATGCAACTTTACTTGTATTAGCCTGAGATATAAACCTATTAATAGATATTTAAGAGGAATTAAATACGTATGGATGTACGATTTCATAAGTACAAGTAGCGTCGAGTGAATATAGTATATTATATTCGACAGGCAACAAAGAAAGTAAGAGAGCGTGAGTTATGTATGTGTAGTTTATTATATGGGCCAAGTTGCCCGAAATAAATGAATTTATTATTATTATTATATTATTATGTGTCAACAGCCGAATGCAACACCTCGCAGTTTGTGTAAGAGTACAGTTAACTTTATTAGCTTAACATTAAGATGACGCGCCTGCCCGTTTGCCTCCCTCTCAGAATAAAAAAATATTAAGGTCGTGCATACATCTTTTTGTAACTTTGGTTGTATTGATATCTTTGTCGTTGACACTGTACAGTCACGTGCATTAATATCTGCTACAGCGGAGCGGGCAAAAATATCTGACACGTCCTACCGGCCTTATGCTTATTGTGGCTTCATGCACGCTTTGTTGTGTCAGATATTGGTGCTGGTGACTGTACACAATTTTCCATACTTGTCATTACTGGCGCCACATCCACATCTATGTATAGAGTGCAAGTTTCTTGCGGCGCATTCTTCTTGGCAATAATGGCCTTTCCGATAGCGCTGGTAGTTTAAAAAATGACGTGTAGAAGTGCCCGTTGCGGTCTATTTACTGAATAAATGATTTGAATTTGAATTGAAACGGCGCTCGGAATAAGTTCACAGCGCGGTTTGGTGAACGTTTCACTATAGTTTGTTGACGTCTGTCACAGTAGGGCTACTACGAAATTCGAAAATCGAAGTTCGTATCGAACCGTCCCTCTCACACTCGTATGAAATAATATTAGCACGCGGGACGGTACGATATGAACTTCGATTTTGAAATTTCTTAGTAGTAGCCCTACAGGGCTTGTGTCAAAGTAATATATGTAGATGATTGATGCACCGCGCGTTTTGTTCCTAACAGCCAGTCTAGTGCTGTAAAAGGTACAGATATCAATGCGGCGCCATGATAAAAAAATATTTAACTCGCTGGGAATCACATTGTGAAGATATATGTTTTTTTAACGTTGAAGTGTTTTTGGTGCACCTGATGGGATTTAGACCCATATTATAATGTCTATCTATGTCAAGCATGTTACTACTCTACGCAGCTCCCAACCAAACCCACCCTAAAACATTTTTCTTCACATACGGTAGTAGTGGTAAATATAGAAGTATGTGAATTGAATAAATAAATAATTAATACGACCTCGTGGGTATTTTTGGCGAAAAAGTAGTTCGTAAGTTATTACAGATTTCCATTATCTTCGTATCAAAATCTGACGAATATTCCTAAAAATTACACCGCGAATTTCATTAACATTGCATAAAAAAACCGCGCTAAATTTCATGTTTCTAATTCTAGCGGTTGTAATTAAACGTTTTCTTAATTAATTAATTTTATGCGCTAATTTCTGTTTTTTATTTTCAAATTAACGTAAAGAAAAGATGGATGAAATCGGTAAAGTTGTTCTCAAGTTCATGAGCAAGGGAAATAGGGATTCATATTTATACAGGATGGAAAGGATCAATGGGCCCTGGAGGGCAACTACCTTAAATCCTTTAGTTCCTTTATTTTTAAAATTGAACAAAACTGCATTCAAAGATCTTCTAAACTTCGCTTGTCCCACCCGGGAATCGAACAAACTAAAAATTAAAAAAATAAACACTCGCTATTTTATTACACAAATCGATAGGCTTATGGTTCAGGATAAAATTTATCTAATAAACTAATTTGGCCTTACACTCATCTGTTGTACGAGATACCATGAAATAGAATAGTTATTGACATTAGGTACCTAGTATTGTTCACTTGTAATTGTAACAAGTAAGTGATACCTACGTTATAATTTTCTTATCTATTATATATATAATTACCTTAAATAGGTAGTTGCCCTCCAGGGCCCATTGATTTTTTCCACCCTGTATAGTTAAGGTTAGTACAGTCAGCGAAAATATATAAGTAAAAAGCGTAAAAAGCTGCATGGTACATATAAAAAAAATGGGCTCGACTTGCTAGGGGCGCTGTCGTGCCTCTAGATGTCATAACAAAAAGTTTTTATCAGTAAAACACTTATAGTTCAATTTCATGAAATTCTATTCTTATAAGTAGAACAATAAAACAAAAACTAAAACTTTCCTGATACTCTATTTTTGTTTAAGTATAATTAATAATAATTTATCTAACTGTAATCAAAGAAATTATGCAAAAAAATTGCACCGAATAATAATGGATAGATAAGATAATTTGCAGTACAAGATAACAATAAAAACAATGTTATACAAAATTCTACGTAACACGTTTACCTGCACTAGGATTACTAGTGAACTCTGTGTCGCAAGCTAAAAAGCAAGCATAAATTAAAATTAAAAATAACTATATTTTCGCTTAACAGTGCAAATATTATGACATTAGCCAGACATAAAATAAAGTGAAATTCAAACACTATAAAAAGGTAACAAATTATGCGTAGTAATAGTATAAATGTAAGTAGGTGTAAGTGTTTTGAGATCTAAATTTATAAGCAAGTAAGTGAAATTTTCAGATGAAAGTGGACGAACGTAAAAGTAATCTCCCAAAAGCACCTAGGTGCAAAAAAAAACACAGGGGCAGGTGAATTACTCCATGGTAAAGGAGAGCCACGATTGAAAATTAAATTAACTATAAATCTTATAATTAATATCAAAATATTTTAAACAAGTAAAAAAAACTACACGGACACCTTTTTACCTTTAACATAGCGAAAAGAAGGAATTATATTAGCAGTCTACGTGTTATTTACCAGGTTATGATGTCAGTATTTAAAATAGTAGCAATAACATTTACAATTAAAATACAAACGTACTTAAGTTTTGTTTGCTTTTACTTCCCTATCCTATCTTTTGTATTTTCATGTTAAATTATCATGATAAACAGGTAATTTAATAATCGACAATTGCCGCGGCGATATGTACGAGTAATTGAGTTAGTACAGTCAAGGGCAAAGATATCGACACGGCCAAAGTTGCAAAAATATGTATACACGACTTTATGCACTTAACATTAAGGCCGTGTATACATATTTTTGCAACTTTGGCCGTGTCGATATCTTTGCCCTTGACTGTACCATAAACGTTAAATTATAACGTGATTGCACAAAATACTGATAAAAATATCATTCGTTTCGTTTCATGACGGCGTCACATTTTTAGGCACTTTCGTTTATTTTATTGTTTTTTTTAAGTACACTGTAAGTAGCCTTTTTGTTTTCAATACGTTATCTTGGATTATTTTAATAAAGTGTTAAGAGATAACTAGCTGTCATAATTATAATAATTCATTGCGTATCATAACTGCACCTTCAGCACTCACCGCGACCGCTGCGGCCGACGAACCTCAAGTCATTGAACTTTGCCACCTGGTTCTTCATCACTGCAGAACTGTTCCGCAACTCTGCACAGCAGTTCTCGTCATTGCCGGCTCTGACGGTCACCAGCGTGCCGTCGCCTACATCTCCTAAGGCAACCACCTTAAAGGCAACCGGCAACGTCTTGTTCGACCGCCAATGAGGAGGTAGCACCGTGCAGACGAAATGAGGACTCCCCGTCCGCACCAACTCCCCAGGGTGCTCCGATATAAAGTCCCCCAACGTCCGCTCCGCTAGGATATCAGACGTCATCTTCGTGTAAGTCTCGTGCAACAGCGTCGAGCTCGTGTCCGGCGACACGGCGCCGCTGCTGGCCCCCGTCAGGTGCATCCTCGCCAGCCGCGGCCGCTGCGTGCTGCACATAGGGTCAGCTGTCCCCGACTACATCACTGGCTACACCACACACCACGAGACCACACACACTGCCATCTCACCACACACGCACGATTCCACTCGTCCCAGTCCCATCAACCGAAACTGCGAGATAACTCGTTGCTAGGGAACGCACGCGTGCCCACTTGACGCGGTGACGTCACGGCGGCCTTGCCACACTTTTTTCCTCGGTGAATGAAAAGTTCGGCGGGCGGCGCGCGAGGGGCGCGAGGAGCCGATTTTTTCCGGCGCCGAGGGGTGGCTCCCCCGCGCTCGGCGAAAAAACTTTTCACTAGTTTCACTGACGGCGGCACTTTTTGCGCTCGGTGTTTACGCGACGGCCGTCACGCACGTCGCTCTCGCTTTCGACAGGGTTGCTTTTTGATTTTGTTCTAATCGGATTGTCGCGTAGTACGTGTCGTGTTTGCGTGAGGGTGCGTGCGTCGGGCGGCGCGGCCGTGGAGCGACTCGCGTGGGGCTCCCTCGTCGCGCGATGCGGTGCGGTGTCCGGTCGCTATTAATACGCGGCGTACGTCCGCGCCCGTCGACTTCGGACAAAGTTTCGCGGACGAGTCGGTGCTCGCGGCAGCGGCGGCGGCGGCGGCGAGCGAGAGGCGGCGACGGCGCGGGCGCGGCGGGCGCGGAGCGCACTTTGCGGTCGGAGTGGGTTGGGTTTAAAGCCGCTGAAGGATAAAACATACAAATAAACACGTGTTCGCGCCGGCGCGAGCGAGAGGCGCGGCGGCCGGGCGGGTGGGAGCGGGACGGGCGCGGGCCCGCGGCACTTGGCGCGTGCGGCACCGGCGACCGCCCGCCGGCGTCAACTGGAGCCCTAGCAGGAGCACCAGGAGGCAGGTAGCCCATGAGTTATCTGAGTGCAAGTGAACAAAAAAGTGTCATTGACTCCATCGCGCAAAAAAAAATCGTGTTTATTTATGTCACAGGAATAAATTAAATTGGTACACATATCTAACTGAGTTAAATCTAGTTTGTTGATGAAAATTACTAAAATGTAAAATTATACTCTAGTGTCAAAAAAGTAATCACTTAGTTAAAAAAACCTTGAAATAAGGTAAAAGATTAAACAAACCAAAACTAAATAAAACAATTATAGTCAAAATAAGTAACTTACATGACACTACTTTAACACAAACTTCTATTTTTACAGCGCCATATCTAAAAACTGTCTATTAAATAAACCTCAATTCCTACTACTAATTACTTTCCTTTTATATTTTGTATTTACTTTTGTATTTCCTTTTTGTACAATAAAGAGTATAAACAAACAAACTTTATTACTTTAGTGCAAAAATAAAGTTCAAAGGCTAACTTGAAGTGACGTTAACTAGCGGGGATCGCCCTAACGAAGCCGGGGTTCCGCTCAAATCTGCTTACCGTCTCGGCTTACGGCACGGCACGATTCAAGCGGGGGCACTTTGTTAAAACTATAAACTCATCATCATCATCATATAGGCCTCCCCCAAATGAAATAACTATGAACTGATAATGATAATTCGCAATATTTGGCAGCAGTACTTAACACAAATTTCCCATCCGTTTCTGTCATTCTGAGAGGAATCCTGTGCCCAAATGAAATAACTATGAACTGATAATGATAATTCGCAATATTTGGCAGCAGTACCTAACACAAATTTCCCACCCGTTTCTGTCATTCTGAGAGGAGTCCTGTGCCCAGCAGTGGGACGTATATAGGCTGGGATTATGATGATGATGATGAATACACACATTTAAAAATACAATTTTTAATAGCAAATAACCTAATTTCTATTAACTAAGTAAATATTTCTAAAAAAAATTAAAAGTTGCAAATAATACCTAACCAACAAAAAGTTGCAAAACCCCCAACTTTGTCACTTCAAAGTTCAATATATCTCAAAAACGGCTGAACCGATTTTGATGAAACATCTCTTAGAACCATCGCTAGAAAACCTGCTTTCAAATAAAAAAAACCGCATTCAAATCGGTCTACCCGTTTAAGAGCTACGGTGCCACATGCAGACAGACAGTCACACTTTTTGCGTCGGGGGATAAAAATCTACAAGTGGAACTTTTTTCAGGTTAATTTACGAAGACTAGGTATAAAATAGTTTTAACCGTTAACTGAGTGAGGAGATTATATTTTGTTTTCAATTCAAGTGAAGTTTTTTTTCATTTTTCAGTTCAAGTGAACTTTATTTTCTATTTTTGTAAAAGCTTTGTTTACTGGCAATAGGCGATTGACAATGACAAGGTTGCCCAAATGCTGCCCAGAAATGAAAATAATTACCACTCTTGCGAGCTCCATTTTATACGTTAGTTTATATTAGAAGAAACATTTTAAATTTTTTCAATTACTGAATTAATTAAATGGTGATCAGCACTCTACTGTTAATACTTTTAACGTAACAAATTCAAATAAATGATTCAGTTCCCATCAAAACGTTTTTTTTTTCACGACCCCTGAGATAGATCTTAAGCGCTTTGGTATAGGTACTCGTACAGTCTAGTGAGCATAATACGCAGTGTGTTGTCTGGGCAGTACTTGATCCAACTCCCATATAAAATTGGTCAATCTCTTTAGCCATTGTTGTAGTAAATTAGTAGTAAAAAAATTATGACAAATAATAATTTGGACAAATATTACAGTATTCGTTTTTGCCCGCGTGGAATTCGGTTATCGCGCGTTTTTCCCTCGGGAACTATACATTTTTCCGGGATAACGGTATACGGTAACGGATATACGCTACCGCTCTTACAGACAGTCTTATTAATCAGCCTACCGCCGCCAGACTAACGACTAAAAATAAAATAAAACGTACTTTTGTTTCACCCTTAAATCCCCTCATTGTCTCCTAAAATCCTTACTCGCATCTCAAAGGCCGAATTCTATTCAAACAATTCAAATGATCTGAAAGCATAATAAATTGTTGTAATAGCGAATCTGGTTATCCTCTGGTCATCTGGAAGGGTTGTTGACCCCGACCCCCGCAAACAATGCCCCTTGTGTGCTCGGACTTAAATAAAAGGTTTGATTTTGTGTTGTAAGGGAGCCTCGTTCAATATTTGCCGAGACCCTATCTGCATAGCTTTGAGAGTACGCAAGCGTCCTTTGGTAGGTATTTGGGTTTAGACGTCTTGTTTTTTAACCCCCGACGCAAAAAGAGGGGTGTTATAAGTTTGACCACTATGTGTGTCTGTGTGTCTGTCTGTGGCACCGTAGATCTTAAACGGTTTTTGAGATATTGAACTTTGCAGTGAAATGACAATGTCGGGTGTTTTCCAACTTGGGGTAGGTTAGGTTATACCAGCATGTAAGTAAGTAAGGTTTATTCATGCCTACTTCTATATAGGTACGTAATACTTAGAATAATTTGAAAGTCCTTTAGAATTAATTCCACCAGGCTCATCATAATCATCATCATTTTATAAATTTAATGCTTATTGTTATACTTGTATTTATTATGTATGTTCCGAAATATTAACTAAACTTCTTCAGTTTTCTTTCAATGTTGTTCACATCCAATTAAACTTCTTTAGTATTTCTTCCTTTCTATATATTGTCATATCCAGTTAAACTTCTTCAGTGTTTGCTTTCTACGTTGTCTCATCTAATAAAACTTCTTCAACCATCATCATCATATCAGCCATAGGACGTGCACTGCTGGACATAGCGGTCTACCATAGTCCTCCAGCTGCTTAGGTTGGAGGTGGGAAAAATACGTGTCCAATTCTTCTGATTATCTAAATAATTGACGGTTTTTTTTACCCACGAAACTACCCAATTATCGTAAAAAATTTTTTTTTTTTAAATTTACTTATTTAATGAATTCAAACACATCTAGTTTTCCCCTACACGAAACGCGCCTACTCGGCCTGCGAACTGACAGCTGTTGCGAGCGTCACTAATGGCCTTCTCTGGGTCCATACAGTACCCTTGCAAACCATACACATCTTTAACCATGTCGGGTAAGACTGCTAATCGTCCGACCAGAGTCTTCATCTGGACTGAAAGTTAGAGTGTATTGTGGAGAGGTGATGGGTGTGGGTGTTCTTGTTTATTAAGTGAACTGAAATTACTTTGCTCACCCGCGATCTTATGATAGCTAGGTTGCAAGAAATGTGTGTTCATGCAGTTTCTCCACATAACAGATCTAGTAGCATGTGAACGGTTGTGTTGCTCTGAAGGTGAGCTCTGGTTGAGTTCCAAACGCGACAGTGTAGTGTGGAGGAACTACACGAACACACTATCTATAGTAATTGTTTCAGTTCATTGATATGGACCTTGGAGAGGCTCAGAGTCACGCAACCACCTATGGAGAGAGCTATGCTTGGAGTTTCTTTGTCCGATAGAATCCGCAATACGGAAATTCGTCGAAGAACTAAAGTCACCGAAATAGCTGTCAAAATACGCAAGATAACCAACCGTTGGGGGAGAAAAGTTCTCGAGTGGCGACCGCGAACCGGAAGACGAAGCGTTGGCAGGCCTCCCACCAGGTGGACGACATCGTGAGAATTGCGAGTAACCGGTGGATGCAAGCAGGGGACGTCTTCCGGCTGATAATGATGATGAAATAAAATAGACGTTGAGTGTTTGGGAATCACTTTGAGCATAGAAGCGGTTATTAAGGATCGGAAAAACCTTTGTGAGTTCTTTTGAGAGTGCATAACGACAATTTAAGACTTATGAGTTGAATAACCTAACCTAACCAATTTAGGAATGCAAAGCAGGAAAATACAGTGGTCTCGGTGCCGAATATGATTTTGTACCTTTCGGCGTCGAGACCCTTGGTCCGTGGAGCCCTGGCGCTCTGAGTCTCTTCAAAGATCTATCAAAGAGACAGAGATACCACAGGAGACCGAAGAGCTGGCAGTTTCCTCGCTCAACGCATCAGTCTTGCGATCCAACGGGGAAATGCTGCCAGCATCTTTGGTACCATGCCGCAGGGTCCATTTTTAGATTTATTATAGTTTTAGCTTATATAATTTTATTGTATCTAATATACCACTTTTTTAGTTGGACCTGTATTGTTCTGGAAATAAATAATTTGAATATTAAATTTAGGAATGTACAATACAATACAATAACTCTTTATTGCACACCAACACATAGCAAGCACAGTACAGAAAACAGTAATGAAAATCCCCGACTTTGTTATAGGCTAAAATTTGGTACCAAGCGTTTTCCCAGGTACAAGACTAAGCTAGATCGATTTTTCATCCCCGAAAACCCCTACATACCAAATTTCATCGAAATCGTTGGAGCCGTTTCCGAGATTTTGCTTAAATCGGTTGAATCGATTTTCATCAATCATAGCTGAAAACAACCGCAAAGAAACACGCTTTCACGTAAAAAAAATGCATTGAAATCGGTCTATCCGTTTGAGATCAACGTTGCCACACAGACAGATAGACACACTGAAATTGGTGTCGAATATAAAATCCCTTTTTTTGCGACAGGGGTTAAAAAAGTTCTCGGTCTCCGACGTCTAGATGGTGTACCTTAATAAATAACAATTGGGTTAAATATAGGCTAGTTGTTATTAAGTATTGGCTAGTGGTATTGGTTGAAAGCCGTGGTGGCCTAGTGGTTAGACCTATGGCCTCTCAAGCTGAGGATCGTGGGTTCAAACGTCGGCTCGTACCTTGGAGTTTTCAGAAATTCACGCGTGCGAAATTACATTTGCAATTTACCACGAGCTTTACGGCAAAGGAAAACATCGTGGGGAATCCTACACAAACCTGCGAAGCTATTCAATGTTATGTGTAAAGTTCCCAATCCGCACTGGGCCAGCGTGGGAACTACGGCTCAAGGCCTCTCATTCTGAGAGGAAGCTGTGCTCAGTAGCGGGACGTATAATAGGCTGGGATGATGATGATGATTAATAAGTATTATTAATTATTAAGTTGAAAATATGTAGTGAACAGAGGGGCTACTACGAAATTCGAAAATCGAAGTTAGTATCATTGTCCCTCTCACTCTCGGTTTAAAAATATAAGCGTCAGCGAGACCGCAAGATGAATTTCGAATTTTGCACTTCGTAGTAGAGGGCCTATTGCACGAGCGGTTGCGCAGAAGCAAAGGTTGTAGACGTTGTAGTTTATTACAGTCAAGGGCAAAGATATCGACACGGCCAAAGTTGCAAAAATATGTATACACGGTCTTAATGTGAAGTGCATAAAGTCGTGTATACATATTTTTGTAACTTTGGCCGTGTCGATATCTTTGCCCTTGACTGTACATAGGATAAATATTGAGAGACTGAGCGGTAGCGGATAGCGGGCATGGTAATTAGATTTAAGAACAACTGGGCAGCGTCAGCAGGAGAATGGCCGGCATTAATTTGAGCTTCTCTAACGAGGGCGACGGACGGAGGCCGACTGGGGCCTTGCGACAGAGACAGGTGTAGAGTCGCTCTGAATTAGTTATACAATCCCACTAATATTATAAATGCGAAAGTTTGTAAGTCTGTTTGTTTGTTTGTTACCTTTTCACGTCTAAGCCGCTGAACCGATTTAGATGAAATTCGTTATACAGTTAGTTTCGAGACCCGAGAAAGGACAGGTTGGTTTTTATCCCGAAAAATTACATAGTTCTCGAATTCGAACGAAGTCTACGGGCAACAGCTAGTTCAATATAATGACTCTTTATTGCACATCACAATGGTAAGCGATTCAGAAAACATTTTCAGAGCATGACATGAGTGCGTGTGAGCTAACTTTGGGGGCGGCAGACGTGAGCTTGCCTTCGGAATCCAAAAGCTTAATGGTTACTTTACCTGAAATGTATATTTCAGAATCAAATTATTATTATTTTTTAAATATGTATGACGGTGGAAGCATTCTACACTTCCGCTGAACATAGATATAGTTAGTGTTTAGTTTTATAACTAAGGGACCCCATACATCCCTGTATTATTATTATATTTTTTTTAATTTATTGTATACCTGTAGTTTATAAGTATTCTATTTGTAATTATTTTATTATGAAAAAATGACTTTCTGCCAAGTTTCTTGCGGCGCATTCTTCTTGGCAATGAGGTCTTTTTTTAGTTCAAAAAATGACGTGTAAAAGTGCCCATTGCGGCCTTTTTACTGAATAAAAATGATTTGAAATTTGAAAACAGGTACTTACATTTACAGGTAGAAAATTGCAAGGTAATTCTAATGCAGCTTTATCGCTCATACTTGTACGTGTAAAAGTATTAGAAATACATTTTCCATAATGCAATGGATTGAATTCAATAATCAAACATCAGATCGTGCATTATTGTCATACAATACAAATTCTCGATCGTAGCTGAACCGTACGAACATCTACTTAAGGAGTAACTCCATGTGCTAGTTACATTTGCACTTGGAAATTAAAAAAAAAGTGACTTACAATATTACTTATGTGACACATTTAACAAAAGTTTCAAGAACATCTTAAAAGTTTCTAACCTCTAGTAACCTCTCTACGCGCGTCGCTGTTCCCCGTAGCAAGCTGTGTCCGGCGTAGCAGGACTACGCGTCCACTCGGCTATGTTTATTGCAATCTGGCGGTAAATACTGCTTACCCCTCCCGTACGCTCCCCCGCTGCCCTTTCGTTATTGCACACTTAAATCCCAGAGTATGACCCCTGATTAGAGAGTAAGGTATGTTGTAGCCAGAATTAGCGATAAGATTGGTTGGATGGCGTCGTTATGGCTTAAGAAGTAGACTATGAATAAGTAGACTAGGGTGAACTGAATTGAGGTGTGATACTGTTTATTTTGACCTATTAACATCGCATTTATTTTTCGATTTTCTCTTTGGACTCTTTGGCTAGTTCTTTTGAGATAAGAACAAAATAAAAATAAGATCCAGTCAAATAAAAAAAAAGAGAAAAAGTTAGTTAAGCCAGGGAGCAGGGAGGGAGGGAGATGGACTCGGGCCTTGGAATGACGTGGAACTGGGTTTGATTCCCAGCCCGAGTGGAATGAGAGGATTTTCGAACGTATCTCTTTAATTGTGCTCGTCTTACAACTTGCTCAATTTCATGAAAATATACATTCAAAATGTTATTATCTTTTGGTACCGTTATTTTTGTAACTTAATTGTTTGAGTTGAATATAAATTTCAACTCGATGTAGGTACCTCCATATGTATTGCTCTTTTTTTGAAAGAGTTGTGTTGACAGACTGACTTCCGTGCAGAGAGATAAAACGTAGTTATTCTGTAGGATTCCATGTTCCATTTGAGGTACAAAGCTCTAAAAATCAGTTAACTTTGAAAGTGTTCGAATTTTAAATATAAAGCTCACTTACACGGTAAAACTCGGCAACTGCCAATAAATCCCCTCGGTTACTCTAATAACGGTCACCATCGCACTCCAATTAAAATATCCCGCTCCGCAGGCATAAAGTGAAACGAATCGCTCCGAAAGTCCGCACGGAACTTTTTAAACTTCCACAAACATGCGGGGCTAAAATAGAAGTTGTTGTCGAGTTTAGAATTGTTACGAAAAAAACTTTAATTTCGACGTTTTAAAACAAAAGTCGGGGATAATGGCAGGGGCGTGTGTCCTTAAGTGGGAGCGAAACTGGCTTTTGTTTAAGCCTTTTTGTTTAAATTGTCGTTTGCGTTCTTAAGGCCCAACAATGATTTAAATAAACACGGGAATCGTTTCGTTAAATTACATTTAGATTCCAATTCTAATATTTTAATATCTATAGGCAGGTTAATTTACAAATATTGCACACAGAAAGCTGTATACCATATATATGCAATGGAATACATTTTGGAGCGTTTGAGATAGGTACAGTCCGACCATTTTTATTTTTGAAGGAATTATGTAAACTATAGTTTACCCGCGGCTTCGCACGCGTAAAGCATCAGACCCAGAATTTGAACTGAATTTACTAAAAAAATACTTTAGTACATTCCCATGGAAATTTCCAAAACTCACATTGTGTTCTTCACACATTAAAAACAACAGCGAGAATATCGAGATAAAGAGTAGCCTAAGTATGCGTTATTCCAGATGTTCAGATGTCTACATACCAAATTTCATTTCAATCCGTCCAGCCGTTTTAGCGTGAAGGAGTAACAAACATTCACACGCACACACACACACAGAGAGGGAGAGAGAGAGAGAGAGAGAGAGAGAGAGAGATCGACCTACTGACAAACTTTGGCATTTATGAGAATTAGTTGAAAGTAGGATGACACTACTCGTAGGTATGCAAAGATTTTAAACAGTCATTTTAAACTTTACCCCGTTGATTATAAAAGCCGTGACAGTGCGCATACCTGAGCCGGTATCCTTTGCAAGATGCCGCGCGTGCTCCTTGCGGAATGTAGCTGCAGAAAAACTGGACGCTTCAAAATGGTGACCCTCTGGCCAGTGACTGTCAAACTGTACTAATTAGAAGAAAATTTAACCATCTGGATTTATACGCAGATGCTGCCATCAGTGCTGTGAACATGACAAATTAAGAATTTACATACCACATAACACATTACATTTACATACACGACTAATGTAAATAAATGCAATTTTCACCGTTTCGAGATATAAAAAAAATAATCGATATTTCACTGTTTTCCATCATTATGAAATTTAAAAAAAAAAACAAGTCGCCAACGGTGTGGTGAAAAAGTCGTTAATTTAAGTGTTACGGAAAAATGTGCAGAAACGGAACCCTTATAGTTTCGCCATGTGGAATGTCTGTACTTCATCTGTCCGAGCGGTTTGGTCAGGGACTATAGTGCTAGAAAGCTGTAATTTTGCACGTTGATATAAGGTACACTAGCCGTACAAAATGTTGTAATTAAAATGTTTAATAAAATTTTTTAGGGTACCTCCTTATAGTGTTGTAAAGTGGGAACATTTTTTTTTTATTTCAACCCTATAGTTGTGGGGTAAATTTCGTTTATACCTCTTTTAAAACCATTAGGGGTTTGCTGGACGATTCTATTCAGCGTATTGTTTTGCAAATATTCAAATTTAAAGTGCAAATTTTCACTAAACCCAGCGTCCCGCCCCTTAAAATCTAAACCGGTAATGGAAAAATTGAAAAAATTAAATGGTAGTAAGTATATCAAACTTTCAAGGAAAACTGTAGCGGTTCGGTTTGCTTGAGAATGTATTATGTAGTTTTGAGTAATTCAGACAGGTGGTGCTGTATACCTAGGCTTTATTGCACTTGGTCGGTTTTAACCCCCGACGCAAAAAGAGAAGTTTATTACTTAATTGTGTGTCTGTATGGCTGTAACCCTATCTTGGCACAGGTGGACCGATTTGGCCGGTTTTTTTTTAATCAGAGTAAGGTAAGATGGTTCTTAATGACCAAGCGGTGAATAAAAAATGTGGTTGACATAAGTGTTTAAAAACTGTGACAGATACATAATTTGCAGTTTAAATAGTGGAATGGCCTACCTAACATATAATCCGAGAGGTTAGGAAAAGAAATTCAAGTACTTTCGAAAGGTTAATTTATTGATATTAGGTCACACTGTAGTGTAGAGCTTGTTTTATTGAACATGTTGTTGTAACAACAGTACTTACACATATAACAGCAGCGCTTACTACAGTGTTGTAAGAACAGTAATTTTATTTTTATTTAAAACCAAAGTACCTACTTAAATAGCTTGTTTTGTGAAATTTCAAACATTTTGCTCCTTTGTTATTTCAATTCATGATAATTTGGTGGAAAAATACACCTATTTTAGTACCTACTTAAAAAATCAACAAACTTTGAGCATCTCAGACTCTATACGGTATCACTATACCTACAAACGTACCGCCTAATGAAAATGAGCCCTTTCTTTCACGGAACCCACCGGTCAAGCGGGCCCTTCATCTAAGGGACCCTAATGGAACCCAGTATGCTTTAAATGGAAATCGCACTTGCAATTTATGTAAAAGGGTTTCGGTATTGTTCCCCGCTCATGTTTTATGTCCGTTTGCTAATTTTGTGTAATTCAGACAGGTGGTGCTTTTTATGACTTAGGCTTTATTGCACTGGTCGGTTTTTAACCCCCGACGCAAAAAGAGGGGTGTTATAAGTTTGACCACTATGTGTGTCTGTGTGTCTGTATGCCTGTCTGTGGCACCGTAGCGCTTAAACAGGTGGACCGATTTGAATGCGGTTTTTTTGAAATCAGGTTTTCTAAGGATGGTTCTTAGACATGCTTCATTCGAATTCAAATCGGTTAAGCTGTTTTTGAGATATTAAACTTTGAAGTGAAATATATATTTTGGAAAACAGTGACATTACAGATTACATAAAATTAAGTATAATAGTATAGTATAGTATAGTGTAGTAGTATTTTCCAATAAGACTTGAAATTCTAATAAGATAGAAAAAGTACCTATGGAACCAACTAATAAACATGGAAAAATAAACCTGGTAGAATTTGAGGATGAGTAGTACACCTAAGTAAATCAGCATTTATTCCTGAAAACCTAGAAACAATATTATAAGTACTTAATATTAATCATGCGACATTAATCTTGTCCAATGGGTTTTACATGGTGGGGGGGGGGGGGGGAGGGAGATAAATATACAACTTTTACATGATAAATATCCAAGACTCGAGAGCAAACATTCGAATTTTTACAATCTTTTTATTGAAAATACAAACTGAGACATGGATGCACAGAAAAACAGAAAAAGAGACCAGCTCCTCAGCATTCCGTGCTGCGTGCTATAACTCCTACACCACCGCTGAACAGGAGTCTAGACGCAAATTTCTCCTATGCTTTACTTATTCTGTGCCTATGCACACATTATCTCAGGTTGCTTTTTTATTCTACTACGCTACTTGAGCAGCAGCACTAGCGACATCTATGTTTTCGCTCTCATCGAGAGACGTAACACTCTTTCGGAACTAACCGCTCACCCAAACAAGAGATGTAGCTACTAAGCAATCAAATTAAGTGCTGCTGCTTAAGTAGCGTAGTAGAAAAAGCAACCTGAAATAATATGTGTGCATAGGAGAAATTTGTGTCTAGACTCCGGGTTATAGCTCGCAGCACGGAATTCTGAGGACCTGGGTTCGATTTCCAGCGCTGGTCTCTTTTCTATATGGTTTTACGGGATGACCGTAAAAGTAAAAAAATTGGAGTTTAAATAAAAAATACAAAAAGATTCTCAAAAACCAATCATAAGCTTTTTATTAGCGGCCACTCGTACATTTTTTATTTCTTTGTTTCGAATCTTGCTAGATAATTTTCTAGATGAAGTTTGGTATAAATAATGTAAGTAGTAAGGTTAGATGAAAATACAAGTAGGTACGTACAGTCAACAAAATGTACCTACATAAAAGCTAGTGAGTATTTAACAAAAATTTAATCATACGTCGAGGATTGAATTCGAGACTTCAAACTTCGTAGTCAAGTGCTCTATCGACTAAGTAGGCTATTCTATCCTCAGTCAATTTAATACTAATAAATCATAATGTTACGACATATAACATGCTTATAGCAGACTCACGTACTCTTTTACACACTGGAAACTGGCTCTGTCCGTTACCGAAAGCAAAGGCATGCCTTTAAAATACACGAACATACTTTAATCAAAGCCCGACCAAACTAATTAGGCTCAAGTTATTCTAATTACAAATTCCAATTAGATATTTGGGTTCTGGAGAATTCTTGCCAAACGATAATTGTTATGGGCCCTTTGATTGATTCCGTTGTGAATTATTTTGCCTTTCGAAACCTTTGCGGACCCTTTAAATACCATAGACGGTAGACGGGTAGTCACCCAAATAGACATTTGATCTTTGTTTTTGTTTATAGTTGAAATTTAGATGTTTATGAACACCTTGGTGATGAAGGAACCCGATAATGGCGTTCTCTGTTATGTTGATGCGAATTGATGTCATAACCAAGTAAAATAAGTAAAAGATTAAATAATCTCTTCGATGATGGGTACTTTCAATGCCGCATAACCAGGGGTCGGACAAAAAGTGCGGATGACGTAAAAATGACGTAATCTTGCACACAAGATGATGTTTTTATTTAAACTTCCGTGTGACATGTAGTAACAAAGTAGCATTAATGAATTAACAAAATAATCGTAAATAAAGCAATGGAATTCAGTAAATAAAATAAAATTCATAATAATTGTTTATGAAAATCAAAAATACTATTTGAAATCATAGGTACAATATTATCGATAATGTCTATCGACTTCAAAAAAATTGTTATAACAAAAAAAATTAACCGACTACAAAACACCATGAAAATAATTTTTTACCTGTCTGAAGTCGGTCGGTGCCTCAGCACGAGCCAGCAGGAGTGATTGAAGCCCAATATAAAGTGCGTAGTACTCCTGCTGGCTCGTGCTGAGACTTCAGACTGGTAGAAAATTATTTTCATGGTTTTTTGTAGTCGGTTCTATTTTTTGTTAAAATTGTTTCTACTTTAGCATTCCAACCTATAAAGATACCGCGACGTTTTTATAGCAGGTTTATGCTTTTACATAACGAGTTGATATCATTCCTTTATACACGGAGTAACGATGGCCGGCCCACCGTGAAGGCGGAACGTATCTTTTTGATGTGACCACTTCCTACAACTCAAATTAGATAGGTTTGAAGTGAGCGTACGGACTACAGCGATGCAATATTTGCCGATTTCTAAAGAAGTTCAATGTCCACTAAGTATGTGCGTTTTGTACATAAAGCACATGAAATTAACAGATGTACGTACCTTTAAAGGCGAACATGTTTCTTAAAAGGATCTCTTTCAGTTAAAAACATCAAAAACAAGAGCAGACACAACAATGGAAACTTAAGATGGAAACAGAAAAAGACCGATTTATTTTAAATTATCTAAACAATATATTCTTATTATCCTATATATATTCCTTATTATATATTCTTATTACCCTGTGTTCTGTTATTTTCATGTGTTTTATGTACAACAAAGAGTTTTACAATCTATATAATATAAAAGAAGAAACTGACTGACTGACTGACTGACTGACTGACTGACTTATAGATCAACCAGCAGCCAAACCGCTGGGTCTAGAACTTGAAATTTGGAATGTATGTTCCTTAATAGGTGTAGACGCGCACTAAGAAAGGATTTTTCGAAATTCCCACGGGATAGGGATACATGGGATTTATATTTTCATTTCGAAATGACCTTATTTCAGTAACTGTAATTATTAGAAACTTCAAATTTGGCATGCACGTAGGTAATACTAACAGCTAAAAACTCTTTTCAGGGATTTTACGAAATTCCACGGGATAGAGAATAAATGGGATTTATATTTTTACTTTTAATTAATGACCCTATTTCCATAACTATAATTATTAGATACTTCAAATTTGGTAAACAAGTAAGTAATACTAACAGCTAAAACTATTTTCAGGATTATCAAAATTCCCACGGGATAGGGAAAAAATGGAATTTATATTTTCACTTCAAAATGGCCCTATTTGCGTAACTATAATTATTAGAAACTTCAAATTTGGCATGCAAGTAGGTAATACTACAGCTAAAACGGCTTTCAGGATTTCTCGAAATTCCACGGGATAGTGCATAAATGGGATTTGTATTTTCACTTTCAAATTATTGACCCTTTACCGTAACTATAATTATTAGAGACTTCGAATTTGGCGAGCAAGTAGGTAATACTAACGGCTAAAAACAATTTTCAGGATTTATCAAAATTCCGACGGGATAGGAATAAAATGGGATTTTAATTTTCGCTTCAAAGTGGCCCTAACTCCGTAATTATAAATATTAGAAACTTAAAATTTGGCATGCAGGTAGGTAAAAACTGTTTCAAAGATTTTCCGAATATCCCACGGGATAAAACGAATAAAGAGGATTTTATATACCTACTTACCAACTGAATCAGAAAACGCATACGCTAACCAATAAAACAACCTGATGTAATCTGGTAACAATTATTTAGCAGTGACATCCGCTCATCCTGGCGAGGATCGTCTCCGTAGAAAGGGACTCCTCAAAAGTTAATGGCAA
>NC_133494.1:12316945-12388302 GCF_025370935.1 Choristoneura fumiferana
AGTTTACAATACAAATAAAAAAACGTTCTGTTCTTAATTTAGCCGAGTTACCTATATATAGGTACTGGTACTAAATATTGTCATTAATAAACCAGAATAGTATTACACGGGCAAATTACGAACAGTGGCACGCGGCTGAACAATCCCTGTTCGCAACTGTACATATACAATACAAAAGAATACATAAATAATAAAATTATATACCACACGACTAAAAGAAAGTGTCTCAAACTGAACAGTCACTAACGCTATAACTTCATCTCGTTAACCATTTTACGCAGTTGAATGATTCGCTTCACACTAGTTTACGTTGCAACAGGATCTTGTGTTGGAATAACATTGGCTAGTTACCTACCTATTTGTTTCGAAACAGAAAATAATATTGGACATTAAAGACACATTTTTAAGCTGTTCTCCACCAATGGCTTGGTTTAGGTACAGATCTAATGAATAATGTTTTTCCATCATATTTTGTCGGATAAGTTCCTATTTATCTTCGTTTTTCAATTACGTACAGTAAACTTCAGTAAGCTAGAATAAGCGAGAATGGAAGATACGAGTAAATGCGAACTTTTCCGACAAAATACGAAGGAAAACAATATTCACCTGATCTGTATAGTACCTAAGCCCATTCGATGACTCACAAATACGATATAAGGACACAGAAATGGATTTCGAAAGTAAATATACATAATTACATTTTTATTCCTCTTATTTAAAATAAACAAAGAAGAAATTACCCTAAACATTATATCATTATATAAAAAGAAGAAATTAAATAAGTAATTTAAAATTGAAATGAAAACTAGTTCCTTAAACTAAATAATTAAAACTACAAATGGCCCTGTGGCTTTGCGACCAAAAGATTGACAGCATTTCCTCGTTGGATAGCTATGAATATTCAAGAGAGATACCTGTCGGCCCTTTTGGTCTCCAGTTGTTTCTCTTATTTTTAGTTCAGGATACCAACTATTTCTGTTTGCATCTAAACGTTTCCAAGCCATTACTACCATTATTTAGAATATACTGATCAAAACAACAATCAAACAGAAACGTCTCAAAAAGTGATTCATCTTGTTCGAACCGAAAACGTCGTACTCAGTGATTTACTTAGCACTGTATTCAAGAGGCTAAATGAAACACAAGTTACCATATCTGAGACAGTGAGGCCAATTGAGCAATGTATAAAGCTTCGAAGCAAAACAACGTCGCATCAACCTGGGAGAAACAATTGAATGTCGCTCTTAGGGAGGAATCTTAGGGTGTCGAATGCGTTGGTTAAGGTTAAGAGTTGTATCGTTTTAGAGGGTAGTTTTTAAGTTTTGTGAATTTGCATAAGATGCTGTCAGAATGTTCGTAGAAGGGTTGGATCCTCGAGGGCTTTCCGTGATCCGGGAGGCTTATCCTGATAATTATTTCAATTGTTTATGCCTGTCGACGGTGCATTTAGATAGGGAATTATAGTTTGTAGGACGTCTTCATTACCGGGGTGTGTCAGGGTGATGTATGTTGGGGCCGATCTGAGGTAGGACATATCTGATATGGGACCGGAATTGAGATGGATTAGCGAGTTTCATAAGCCAGTATCCGAGGTTATGTTTCGGCGCATATTGTAGATATTTGAAGACTGTAATGATAGAGTTATATTTCTGCCCCACGCACATCATCTACGTAACGAATTTTCTTCTCAAAAGTGAGATTGCATAATCTAATCGAATATTGTAACACTTGCAATCGACATGATGCTTTCATACTCTTTAATGGACTAATAAAAGTGATACACATACACACACACATATTAATCTTTGTGTTTTCTATATTTGTACTTAATAATGTTGTTGTATCTTGTGTTGTGAATAAGTGTATTTTCATTCTTATTTTTATTAACAATGAGTAAAATTGTTGGTGTTTGGTGTAAAATAAATATCATATTTTATTATTTTTCTTTAATTATTTAAGACCTTTACACTAGCAAAATTATTCACAAATATGTACACTTGTACTTGAACATGACTTGTACGTACCCGTAAAATTTTGCATTAATTATATGAAAGTTAACCCCCTCAACGCCCATTGTTTGTATTCTCAAAAAGTTCCATAACAACAACGTCATGATCAAGTGTAATGAAGAAAACTCGCTTCAAAATTAATCTGTGGGGCGCTCACATATTCCTCTAATGAATTGAGCTTTTGGACGTAGGGTTGCTAGTCTTATGATTTAAAAATATGGTAGGCACCTAAAAATATGTCTCAAAGTGGCCTGATTTGAGTCAAAATAAAGAATAAAATGCACAGTCTTCATTCAAGGCGAGCGAACATTAGTGTAATTAGTAATTAAAAGTTGGTACTATTATGACATGACTACTTATAAAGATATTTACATACCTATTCGAACTCCTCATACCGAGAAAAGTTTATTTCATTGTCATTAATACTTTTTTTTTTTTACATTTCCGAATAAATTCTTGAATCTTACGTAATAGGTAATTTATAATTTTAACTACGGTAATGTTCTCCTAAATTACCTAAGTTCATTATTTTTCTCGAGGAATTATTTTCGTGACAT
Organism: Choristoneura fumiferana; assembly: GCF_025370935.1. Classification (NCBI taxonomy): domain Eukaryota; kingdom Metazoa; phylum Arthropoda; class Insecta; order Lepidoptera; family Tortricidae; genus Choristoneura; species Choristoneura fumiferana. The sequence goes on from NC_133494.1 coordinate 12,319,512, forward strand.
TGTGTCAACCCTACATAGATACGCTTCATTAGACGCAGTGTGTCGATTCTTCAAACGTTAAATACGAGTTCCTTCGCTAATAATATCTCATTATTATTATGAATTATTAAAATTAAGACATCTTTATATGCGTTTCAAACAACGTAAACAATCTTATAAGTACTTTGATTAAATGAATGAACGATTAGATACCTACTAACATAAATTTGGCATCGTTTGAATCCTTGAAAATATCATATTAATGAGGTTCTTTGATATATTAACATTTATCGTACTACCTATATGTAATCGAAGAGAACTTTTTTGGCCTAATTGATGGACTTTGCGACCCGCACCAGCACTAAAAGTTCACCGGTTTATCAGGTACTTATGAAACATGTTGTTAAGTCATGCAGTTTTATTTGAGGGTTCCGTGTCTCAAAAGGGATAGAACGGAACCCTTATAGACTCTGGCCAGCGAAAGCTGTCCTCAACAAACGGTGGCAAATTAAAAAAAAATGATGCTGACAACACTCGCTGTACACTGATTAAACGATGTTGATACTTAGAAATTATTTATATTTTCCAGATATTGAATTATACTTGGGACTCTTCAAGCTGCATCAAAATTCATGTAGTGATGTGTGAAAGTTGATGATGCACTTTAGGAGTCCCGTGGTAAAGTGCATTGAATATATCTTCTAACATTTTAATTCTAACATAAGCTTATAACATTTTGCATTTTGAGGATGGATTAGGAGATTGAATTAAACAAAAAAATATTTTTTTTATTTCTTATAGACGAAGTATCAAAATTATCGGAGCCTGGCTAAATCAGTCTCAAAAATGATACCAGATTAAAGTTTCGTAAAAAATGTGTGGACAGCTTTCGCTGGCCAGAGTCTAGTACAACATTGTTGTCCGTCTGTCAAAATTAATTTTAAGTACTCAAGTCTGCTATCACTTGAAGAATTGAAAAAAATCAAACTTCTAAATCAACGCAATCAAAAGACACAGTCATTAATAAAGGTGTTTCCATATTGCCGTAACCGAAAAATCAGGAGGGTACTTCCGGTTGTCTTAGATACTTGTAATTTGTTATGAAAGTATTAAATAGCTCTTATAAAAGGTATAACCAAGTTTTAAAAGTTCGAAAACACCATTGAAAATATTATTTTAAGAGCTTTTATTTAACTAGCAATGTATGTTTAATGTATGTACACTATGTAGGTACCTATCTATTTACGTGCGGGTCAAATCTTGCAAATTAAATTTGACCCATTTCCAGTAGTCGCATTGACTTGAAATTTGGCATACTTATGTAAATATGGTGACAATACAATAATCTGGTAATGACATCCTGATGGTCCAACCAGAATCGTCTCTGCAGGACGGAACTCTTTAACGGTTAATGGTATAGACTTGAAATTTGGTACGGAAATGAATTTCGGATGACAATGCAAGTACAGTCAACAAAAAGTACAGTCAGCATAAAAGCTTGTACTAAAATGATTTTTTTAACAAAAAACTTTTTATATCCTGTCTATGTCAACGACCATGTAAAATGACACACTGCGTAGGTACATTTTGCTTAGGAACAGGGCTCTGCTAACACTGGAAATTCAAATATGTACGACACTTAAGGTATCCCATCTTAGGCCTCTAGGTTGGCAACGCATCTGCAATACACCTGGTGTTGCAGATGTTTATGGGCGGTGGTGATCTCTTACCATCAGGAGACCCACTTGCTCGTTTGCCATCTAGTCGAATAAATTAAAAATCTCGGTGCACGAGTCCAACTCGCACTTGGCCGATTAAAAAAAAAAGAAGTTGTAGAGATACCTAATTTAATGATCGGTTTAAACAGATACTATTCGTAAAATCACTCCATGAAAGTAAAACTAGATCCATAATAGTTTATGTCGAACTATAAGTACCAGGCGATCAGAAAGTTAAAAGAGTTTATTCTTGGACGCCCACATTAAAGATTACTTCGATTAAACCGTGCTTACAACCAAAAAGACTAATCGCTACTTGTTTGACAAGCAATACCCTACTTTATTCAATATCAGGTTATGTCGACAATACATCAGCGGCAACAGAATTACTTTCTGACCTTTATAAGGATTTGCAATAAAAGCTACCTGTGAAGGTAGTACCTAGGCATTGACAGCGCCATGATATACATTTAATTACATGCATATAAAGCATTTAAGGGATAGTACCTGGGCGGCCGAGCTTTGCTCACGCTAAAATTTGTTAATACATAAGCATTTTCCCAGGTAAGACCAAGCTAGATCGATTTTAAATCCCCGAAAACCCCCAAATACCAAATTTTACCGAAATCGTTAGGGCCGTTTCCGAGATTCTGATTATAGTATATTATTATATAATAATAATAAGTTTGTTTATTTGGGCAATGATCCCATTATGACAAAATACAATTAAATTATATTAAATTAAACTTAACTACTTAATCCAAAATCAATCATTCATACATGTCAAGAATTCACAGTCACAATATACCCAGTAATTGCTCGTTTAAATAAGGTATTAAGTAGATAGAATAGGGTGTGGTCTCATAAATAAACAAACCATCTCAATTTCTTAAGACATTTCTCATAAGCAAGATATTTTCCGATAGATTTTCGAGGCCCTTCTTTACCGTGGTACCATCAGATAGTACCTGGTAGTACGATATTGGAGTACCAAGGGAGTACCAATGTCCTCAAAAAAGTCATTATAAATATGCACATTTACTGTGTAACATCTACGTGACATTTACTGTATAAAAGTTCCATTTGTTCCCGATAACAATGGCTCCGTAGCACCAAGCAGGTACCAGGCTGTAAGCAAGACGAGGCGCTGTCAAATACGCCCGAGGCGAATCTTCGAGACTGGCTTAATTAACTTAATAAATACACACTCCGTTTCATTACGCGCATACGTCACATATTATGAGCTTCTGCATACAAGGGGGCATTGATGGGTATTTACAGATAGCAGAGATATGGAGGCCTATTTAGGAGGATGAAATGAGGTTCTGGGACTTATTTATTAACATTAATCGTCTACAAAAGTTCTGTGAATGTGTAAGAAAAATTTCTGCACGATTTAACTACACAATTGTAAATAGATTACCAATTCGAATTAAAAACCTACTTACATTAAAATTGGTCCGGTATATAGTTTTTGGGAAAAGTGGAAACAGACACCCACAGGGCACACGCCTCCTTTCAGAATAATAGGACTTTGGTCGTAGTTCCTGTATAACTAGGTGAAATACCAATATTAATTTTCCCTGTATTTTTCTTCCCATTCGCTTTTTTCCCCATTTTCTTATTTTTCCATGAAAGTTCAGAACTGCAGTCGTAATTTTGCACATAACTTCCAAAAAACTCAGTTTCGAGCCCTGGCTCGAATCCATGGTCCTCTTTTTGAGTAGCCATAGGTCAAACCACTAGGTCATAACTTCCGCCGACTGAGGTACGGGACCCTAAAAAAATACCTATCAGTTATCACTCGTCTATTAAAGCCGATCGCAAAAAAATCTTCCTCCAGACAGCTTGGCACCGCTTTTTACATCAAGGGGACAAACACAACATGTGGGTCATAAATTATTGTGTCGGAAACGGCCTTTAGCCCTGCCCACTAACTTAATGACGCCGAGGATGTACCTATAGAGTGGAAATATTTTAACGTCATTGAATAAAATTTTGGCCCACAACTTTATCTACTGTGTTCTGATCAGATATTGGACTATAGTCCCCAGATGCAATTTTAATTTAAAAAAAGACGGATAACGAAGTGATTCTATTAGAGTAATTAGATTAAAAAACTTAATTGTCACAAGTTGACACCAATTGACACAAATTGATCTCAAACTAAGCAAAGTCTGTACTATGGATACTTGACACTGGGTAAAACATACTTACGTATACAATTCAAAATATACTTACATAAAAATACGTTTTTTAAGCGCGCGTTAACAGCGCGTTTTTCTTTCCATAGAGCAGCCATACAACTCGCGTGCGTATCGCCTTTGTAAAAACGCGGTGTGTAAAGGCACATTGGTACCAAATTAATCGTCCAAGGCTCGAGAATAAATATTTTTATTATTCACTAATGTGTTGCATAAGGGCCCTCGCCCACTGGTCACCAGTTCCACCAGTCCAGACATCAGTTAGTCGCATTTGCAACGCGCTACAGAAGCGATGCCTACGCGCTACTAACGCGCAATAGCATCGCGACTGTATCGATGCAAACGAGCGACCGTGTCGGATGACATCGGGAAGAGAACGGAGGGAAGGTGGAGGGAGGGAGCGAAGCGCGACAGTATCGCATTTGCGTCGCGACTAAATTGTGGTGTGGTTATGTGGGCGAGGGCACACAGCTAGCGACCGCATCGCGACTGTATCGATGCGAACGCGCGACAGCATCGCCATGATAATTCGCCTAGGGCGCTAGTGTGCGTGAGGTCTCCGAAATGTCCATAGTCTGGTGAGCTACGTTTATTTAAAATTAGAATAATTTGGGAATATTTGCAATATCTGAAATTAATATGCTAATATGCGTTCCGGGCAATGCTGTGATTTGAGACAGTTTTGTCTTTTGGAAACCCTTGTCCTCCCTTTTTTCGAACAAACAACACTGTGGATGCTCGATATTTTTATGGTACGGTTTAAGGTGATTAAAATATGATTTATCTTAACTTTGTTTTCACGCCCGTAATAACAGACTTTGAAGCAACTTAAAACCTCACGCAACAGTGCGCCATCTAGTGGACAAAAACGATAGCCTCATTGCGTCGCTACAAAAACTCGCCGCGGGCGAGGGCTCTAATGGATAGCCCGTGTTACTCTATTGGTTAATTCCTCTATGCTAATGTCACGGAAGAGACTGTTTACTTTGGGTAATGCCTCTGTTAATAAAACACGCAGCAAAAAGTAGCTGAAGAAACCGGCGATAGGTATTCGGATATAATTTATTTCTGGTTTGAATTTGAGGGGACGGCAAAGTTGACCTTCATTGAGCTGAGAATTACTGTCAGGCCAAAAGTGTAAATTTTGCACAGTCACTGATTCATTAACAGCCTTAAGTATTCACTCTTCAATCAGTCTCGAATAGCCTTAGGTTGTATCTATTTGTAAATGCAGATGATGGGAGCGAATTTTAATTTTAACATTTCGCATTAGCAAAGATGAAGCGATCGGTTTCGTGCGGGCCAATAGAACACTAACTAACGGTCCCTCCGCCTGGATGTCCATTGGTAAAATGGGAGATGGAAGAATGAGTTGACAAACATGAATGAAGTAACAAACAGACAAACAAGCAACTCTAAAACGGCGAACTAAAAAAAGTTAGGTGTATTCTCGTTTAAAAAAAAAGTGTACCCTTTTTTTTAGAAAATATGGTTTTTCCTATTAAGAATCAAGAGCACAATCGATTCCGATTGTTTAAAAAAATGACCCATTTTTTCATGTATATTACAGTACAAATTTTATGAGTCAGACTGAGCGTATGAAGAAAACGTTGCAAAACGGTCATTTTTTTAGACATTTTTTTTTAAACTATCGGAATCGATTGTGCTCTTGATTCCGAGTTTCCAAAATTTATAAAAAATAAAGTGTACACACACCAACGTTTAAACTGCCGCCCCGTCCCTCCGCGTAACCATAACAATTACACCTAACTAACCAAACTTTTTAACTGAAACGGGCCGCAAAACAATCCAAAACAAACCCGTAAAACAAAACGATTGCCTAACGGCACTTCAAACGAGTTAACATCATAGTGGCTGTGTAACGCAAACACGTTACGTTAAACGTGTAATTCCGCGTTCACCGGCCATTACTTTTGAGCGGAAAGGGACCCCGGTGAATAATTGGCCGTGTGAGAGATGGACCCGCGGAATATGAAATGATTGTGTCCGGGAGAGGCCCAGGTACTGACAAATGATGTTGGACGGGTGAGTTTTAAGCTGGCAAACTGAATCAACTTGTGCGTGTACTTGTTTAACATCGGTTTATTACTTATATGGAACGGCGTTTGGCTTGCGTGAATTTCACATTTTTTGGGGGTATAAGTGTAGAATTCTATTCGTGAAAGAATTTTTAAAATTGATTCAGTAGTTAGTTCCATAAACAAAGTTTAAAATTAGTATGAAATATCAATTATGAACGTCTCGGGTAAAATTGCTCGTTTTATGCTCTTGTTGTACAATCTACTATTTTCTACATTACATCTACCTACACGTAGATAAATTCTACATATGTATCAAATTTCAAGGCAAGCCGACCGTGAGTGACAACAGACTTAATATTTAGCTTCAAACTTTTCCTTCTTGACCAATGTCTTCTCGTCCAAAATTTCGCAGTGACCAAAGACTAGTCTTCAACTAATGCCAATGACATTTGCCAGTGATGGAATATCGCTCTGAGACGTGTTCCTTGACGGTTGTCCTCTTGGAGAGGTTAAGAAATAAGTACTTACATCATCTTTTTTTTTTATTCAACTGGATGGCAAACGAGCAAGTGGGTCTCCTGATGGTAAGATATCACCACCGCCCATAAACATCTGCAACACCAGGGGTATTGCAGATGCGTTGCCAACCTAGAGGCCTAAGATGGGATACCTCTAGTGCCAGTAATTTCACCGGCTGTCTTAACGCCGAAACACAACAGTGCAAGCACTGCTGCTTCACTTAGCGAGCAAGATGGTGGTAGCAATCCGGGCGGACCTTGCACAAGGTCCTACCACCTGCAAAAACGCCACAATAAACGACAACTCGCCACTTGCATCCGCCGGTTGCCCGATACTGTGCCGATACTCTCACGAAGTCGTCAGTCCACCTAGTGGGAGGTCTACCAACGCTTCGTCTTTCAGTTCGTGATTGCCACTCGATGACTTTTCTCCCTCAACGGCTAACTGAGGTTCAAAACAGACAACTTTTTTGTGCAATTTCTTTTAAAAATGTTCATAAACATACACATCCTCTGCCATAAACATCTGCCCTCGCCAAATTCCCATCATATTTGCAAACTAAATCCTTACGTCTAACATCTAACAGGTAGGTCCATCTAATCCCATAGGCAATAAAAACAGCTAATTCCGCGCACACGCCGGGAAGTGAACCCGACACCGCCCACCAACGACCCTTCCTCGGCCGCGGTTTTTGTAACACCCTGTTTATACTTCCGCCTCGGACATGTGGATAAATATATGTTAATGTCTGTGTGAATAAATCTGATGGGTAAAGTGTGATGTGCTTCTTTGTGACTAGCCGTTGCCCGCGGCTTTGCCTCCGTTTCAGTTTTAGGTGTTGTTTCACCATCCATTGATTAGTGTTAACTGGCGGTTAGGTGTGATGCCGTCTCTATTTGTTTTGTTCGAATAGACGGAGACGGCATCACATTTAACCGTCGGTTAACGCTAATCAATGGATGGTGAAACAGCCCCTTAATCTTGTTTAACACAAACCTAGTCCTAACAATAACGAACACAACGACAAATGAGCTCCAACGAGTGACTGAGTTTTTAGCAATTTATGCGCAAAATTGCATTTAAAATTTACCATTAGCATTTCGGTGAAGGAAAACATCGCGTGGGAACACACATACATATATAACCTAACCATCAAAAAGTTGGAAAACCCCCGACATTGTCACTTCAAAGTTCAATATCTCAAAAACGGCTCAATAATTCTCAAAAATGTTGATAAAACATATCTAAGAACCAACGCTGCAAACCCTGCTTTCAAATAAAATAAACCGAATTTAAATCGGTTCACCCGTTTAAGAGCTACGGTGGTACAGACACACAGACACAAATAGCGGTCAAACTTATAACACCATCTTTTTGCGTTGGGGCATTAACAAAACAGTTTAACGTTGTGTGCTGAGTTCCTAATCCGCACTAAGTTCTAATGGAAAGTACAGCCCCAACCCTCTTATCCTGAGACTATGCCTGTGCCCAGCTTGGCTTCTCTAGTACCTTTTGCTGGTCTACACTACAAGCAAAAACTATACCCAAAAACCTGCCCTAAAAATGATTATTTATTTGTTTATTTATTACCCATGAATGATTATATATTTATTTATTTTTTAATTTTACCTATGTTTTGTAAATAACCTGAATCGGGTCGGATGACGTCGAGGTAAATATTACTCGTGTGTTTTAGCGTGATAAGTCATGTTAGTGGTATGTATTTTGACTATAATTTAAATCGGGCCCGTAAAGTTCTTGAGAAAACATTATACCTAATATAGTTACAGACATACAAATTCATACACGTCTAACCCCAAAAACGCATCTTCGCCGTTCCGTCGTCAAGATTTCAAATTGAACCACATCTTACTTAAATACCAATCAACTAAGTAAAAACAATTATTAAAATTTGCACTTCAAAGTGCAATCTCTCAAAAACGGCTAAACCGATTTTGACGAAACATGTCTAATAAATAACCATCGCTAGAAACCTGATTTCAAATAAATAAAACCGCATTCAAGTCGGTCCACCCGTTTAAGAGCTACGGTGCCACAGACAGACAGGCGGACACAGACATACAGACACACAGACAAACATAGCGCTCAAACTTATAACACCCCTCTTTTTGCGTCGGGGGTTGAAAATAAGTAGAAATAAAAATAAAAGCACTGTCTACTAACCTATTTAGTTACTAACAACGATATTACCATTTCTTTACCTACTGGTAGGTATATTGCCTGCGATCAGTACCTAATACAACGAAGTGTACCTTTTTCATTAGATGCCGAAGTCGTAATCCGTTTTCTGTAAGCATTCCATTCATACACAACCAACCCCTTCAAGTTCCTCTCCATACTGACGTATCCAACGTAACGTACTCGTTCATTTGTTTCGAGGAAAAAACAGTCGCGAGCGCCCTCCACACATCGCGGGAAAATTGAGAAAGACGCGGCGCTAGCTTACAGTACTGTGTTAAGTCACGTAGTTCACCTATTAGCCGGCAGATGGCAGTGTTATAATCCAATTACTAACTCGGAGTCTATTTTGCATTGCTAAGTGGTATTCGATTTGTAATTGCTTGGCTGTATGTAGTAGATAGGTTTAGTTAGTAGTGGGCTTAGAATGCTTACCTAATTGTCTGTTAAAGGTACTCGTTACAATTATAGCAAACCATTTAGCTTATTTTTCTCAAGTAGTGTTGTGAGTTCAAACCCTGGCAACTCTTTTTTTGGTATTTGGTACAATTTTATTTTTTCATTTATCAGCTTTTATGGTGAACTTTTAGATCCAATAAAAGCTACAAATATTATTATAATAATACTTTTTTAATTGCTAATTACATATTTTGTAGGTAAATAAGAAGCTGAAATTTGAAAATATTTTACGAAAATATTTTTTTTAAACTCAACCATTTAGTGACGTGAAATAATACCATTTTGACCCTAGCTGTTAATATGCCGTACAATCTGAGGACATAGATGGGTAGGTATATCAGACTGACCACTAAGAGCTCTCTTTAGCCGACTCAAAAAAAGGACGAGGTTCTCTTATATAATATATTGTATGTATATTGTTTTTCCGTGACAAAATTGGCCTAATAGAACCTGACTACGAAGCTTGAGGTTTCGATTCCGTGTCAGATATTTTAGAAAAATACGAATACTATATTTAATATGTATCTATATAAGGTATTATTCCGTGCTTAGTACCCATAACACAAGCTTTGCCAATGGTCAATAATTGATATTATTTATTTAAAAGGCCTGTCAATAATGAATCATACAAAAAAAATTGTTTCTACACAAGATTGCGCATGCGAGATGAAGTTTCTAGTTCATGTTAACACCGATATGACACTTTTTTTGTTAATTACAGTTATTTTACTTTCAAAAACCTTTACTTTTACATTTTTGATTTCACCCTTCACAAAAAACCATTGCATCCAAAGCTCAAACTACGTATTTATCACGCGGCTCGACATTGACTGATTATTCAGTGCGCGTACGTGAACGCGAAATCATTAGTTGTGGAGCATTTTATGTTTTATTTGGCAGCGGGTAGGTAGGTACCTACCGGGTATTGGGTAGCCGGTATTGGACGCTAAAAAGCGGCCATGCATAATTACCTCCCGCACGGATCGGGAGCTGTGTGGACAAAGTTGGGAGTAGAGTTGTGTTAGCTTGAAAGTTTTATTTTTATATTTTAATTTATTTTAATTGTTAATAAATATTATTTTGCATGTGGTAGGACCTTGTGCAAGGTCCGCCCGGATTGCTACCACCATCTTGCTCGCTCATCCTGCCGTGAAGCAGCAGTGCTTGCACTGTTGTGTTTCGGCGTGGAGAGTAAGACAGCCGGTGAAATTACTGGCACTTGAGGTATCCCATCTTAGGCCTCTAGGTTGGCAACGCATCTGAAATCCCTGCATGGTGTTGCAGGTATCTATGGGCGGTGGAAATCTCTTACCATCAGGAGACGCACTTGCTCGTTTGTCATCCAGTCGAATAAAAAAAAAGTTAATAAATATCAGTAATGACTATTTAAGCCTAAGATTTATTGCTTCTCTAGTAATTCAAAGAAAGAAAGAGATACATTTATTTACTTACAAATATTCGATACACAGAAGAATACTTTAGAATGAAGGATTAAATACAAATGAAAATCGAATAGTGTTAATTGAGCCCTATGTCGGCATAATGTTAGGGTTAACCAAAACAGTCAGTAGGACCCATTTAACATTAAACACAAACATAAAACACTGTGACAACCCGATTACACGAACGTCAATTTAATAATTTTTAACCGGAATACTTGGGAAAATAGAAAAATAAGTAAAATAACACTAAGTAACAGTAAATACCTATTTTTGAGAAGCGGCTAATATGGCGCTGTCTCTATAAATTAGCTAAGCCACAGCAATTTAGATCATTCTCACTTTTGATCACAGAGGCCCTTCCTCTCTATAATATTAAACTAATAAGAACGAAAAATCTCAATTAATTTATTTCATGTCAAAAATCGCTAGAGCCCCTTCTCCTAAACAAAAAAAAATACAATTTTTTATCGATGTCAGGAATCAATCAGAAATGAATAGGTGACACGTCTTTATGATTTATGAAATAACCATTAATTAAGAATTATACAAATTAACTTAGGTATCTATTTGTCGCAATTTTACTTAGGATTTCTAGATCCCAAAACTCTATGAATGTGACCTTAAAGATTATTAGGTATGTTTATTCTTAAGAGTCAGAGTTCGGCATGAACATCACATTAATAACAAATGACATATAGATAAACTGGTGTTATTTTTGATATAAAGCTATTGTGATACTCAGACGTATTAAAGTATCTACGATAAAATTATTTATTCACTTATGTACTTGTAATCAGTATAAACTAGTCACGATAAAGTTTATATTTACCTTTTTAAAATACATTATAATTAAATAGTTTCTGTAGATGCAATACTATTGAAATCAAAAATGTCCAATAAATAAAAAAGTTTAAATATTTGAACAAAAAAACGAACGGCTACTCCACATTTTCCTTTGCTCTCGATCAGGCTCTTTTATATACGTTTGTCAGTGAATTACAGCGAATGCATCTATAGTTCAGTATAGTTTTATGCAGATATTATGTATCGCTTATTCATGCGTGTATAACGCATTGTCCCTCATCGGATATAGCAGGCTTCCATTATCATGCAAGCTTTTGTTTAACTTGCAACGTGGGTATGCAAGTTGTTTTAAATCTTGCTACCTACTTAAATTTCACCACTTCTAGTGATTGGATGAGTTCAAATTTAGTGAAGTCATGCTTTGGTGATGTGATGACAAAACGATAAAGTCAAAAAGAACAGTCTGAAACTGAATCGTGGACCAGGGCGGAATCTTCGTGCTGCTGATGTGTGTGCTGGTGTGATGCTATGATTTCTTGAGCAGAGTATATGGAATTTCAATATAACATCAGCAGCACGAAGATCCCGCCCTGGTTCACGATTCAGTTTCAAAGTCAAAGTCAAAGTCATGAGAATATTTAGGCGACTTAGAAAAAGAACAGCTATAGTTATAATTGTAAGACTCTTCCTTTACTGTACAGTCGAGGAAACTCAATCTGAATTTTAAAATAAAAAGGTCCTACCCTCGAACGCGATTCTTCTTCTAAGTCACTTTTCTCTTGACAAAGTGATCATGGTCGTCGGATGAGATAATAGTCAGATGAGAAAATAGTCCGTAGAGTAGTGTAGAGAAAATAGTGGTTTCCTCTTTCCTTCCACACCAATATGATGCCGTCTCCGTCTATTCGAACAAAACAAATAGAGACGGAATCACATTTAACCGTCAGTTAACACTAATCAATGGATGGTTAAACAGCCCCTTAGTATATTGATATGATATGGAGATAGTAATCTTGGCAACAATTCCGTCAGAATCATAGTCTAGGATTCGCCAAGCTCCGGTCAAAACACATAAATTCCAAACTCTTAAATCATAAACACATGAGCAAAAGTTAATCACACAAATAAAGCCTCATGCCGCCCCAAACACACCGTAAAAAATAACCTATTAAAAATAATTTTTCGACGTCCAGCCGTTAACTGAATTACGTCGTTCATTAGCCATGTTTGCCAGCTTTTGCAGGCAAATGAATAGATTTATATTTATACATATGGGTATTAAATCAACGTGGAGTCCCGCAAACATCGTCTGTTTGATGAGGGCAGGTGGCAGACTCGATTAGTGCCTCAACCGTGTTTTTCAAGGTCCCGATATTTTTATATAAGTAAGTACAGTTGGAAAAATCAAATACCTAGTTAAGTGACTTAAAAAACTTTAGCTAAAAATTTATTGTTTTATTTTCCAGTAAAAATGATAGCTTAAAAGTAGTATAACACAGATATTTATATTTTTAATGGACTAATTATCGGCTTTTATTTGATACCCCTCTCGTTACAATAAAAAATTTTAATCCCTCTCTATTATGTTTTTTTCGTTGACATACTCGTAATTTTTAAGTAATTACCATAAGTCACTTTGTCAGTATTGACTGAATTAATCTTTATCAAGCATAGGTAAGGGCACCGCAAGAAAGGCTTTTATATAAAAAAGTTGTATCGAAATCGGTCCATCCGTTTGAGAGTTATGTTGCCACAGACAGAAAGATAGACATTAGCTTCAAACTCATAATACGCCTTTTCTTACGTCGGGGGTTAAAAAAATCCTTTCATTGACCATCCTTATACTCGTAGATCTTGTTTCATTTTTCGGTTTAAAGGCATTTACTATCTACCGTTGTACCCTGAGTTTATCTCTCCAATTTCAACAAAATTTGGAAGGTAGGCTCAGTCCATGATTCCGAGCTGGAAAAACAGGGTCTCCAGATGTGTCTCCAAAATATTGTATGGATGTGTCCGTTTACACATTTATTGTCCGTTTACAATTTCTTGAAATTGGAGAGATAAACTCAGGGTACAACGGTAGATAGAAATGCCCTTAAAACAAATCTTTTACAGTTCAAATCGAATCAGCAAACAACCGCAGATTGTTGTTTCAAAAATAACCGTTCTTAAACCTCTGCACACGAACGCTCAAAAAGGAGGTTTGTTGATTAAAAAAACGCAAAAAATGCAATTCTATTCACACGATCCAGGCACAACTAACCGAGCAGGGATATACCGCAAACCCAAAAACCTACATCCGTTCGATATCGCAAAAATAAACAAACAAACAAAACTGGATTGAATGCTGCGGACCCAATCGATGCCGCGGATCGACTGGCCGACTAACTTTAGCTATACAGCGGCCGTTCTGAGTTACTCATACTCGTAGAGCCAAAAAGTCTACGATACTATCAAGAGTATTAAAACCCATGCGTACCTATTGCTCGTATGTTAAATTTCACTCGATTATTATTGATGGATATTCGGATATTTATAATGATCCACATTGAAGACTTGTATTCTTGATGGCGGGGTACCTAATTGCGTCTGTCTATAGTCCTGTAAGAGTCCTGTTCTTCCAGCAGCCTTTTGAATTCCGTGTATTATCAAGCGTTGTCGTTCTCCTTAATTTAGTTGAAATAATCAAGTTGTGATCTTTCTATTAACCTGGATCTTAACTATGTAAATAACAAACAATAATAAGCAAGTTTTTTGCTGAATTATTAATTGTGCTTACATTGTCATCCAGCCTACAAATGTTTCTCAAATTTGTAGTAAATTCGAGCACTGGAATTGGATCAAAATTAACCAGTAAGATTTGAAACAAACAATTAAATATACGAGATGAAGATAAATAATCACTTTTAAAAAATATTTCAACATTTTGGGCGATCGTGCCCACTCAGCCTACTCAGCTTCAAGCGATCCATATAGATCCCAATGTTGGTTTATTTGCAATCAATACCCATCTTGATTTCAAAAACTACCGAAACCAAACTCGACTCCAAGCTCCCTAATACACCAGCTTAACAAAAGAAAACATAACTCTCATTCGAAACCAAAAAAGCGTGATATCTCAAGCAGACTTTTTTGGGCGAAATATACCCAAAAGTAGGTTAGTAATACGGGATTCAACAAAAGAAGTATTTGAACAATGAAACCTCTCTGACACGGTATTACATGGTGGATATAATTAGTTATGGTGTATGGATTTAGATTTCGTTGCGATAATTTTTGAATGGTCTGAGTAAACATCTGTTCGAGATTTGGAATTCGACAGGCATTGAAATGTCATGCTGAAAACTGATACGTATATTTAACAATGGTGGAACTGGCCACCGTAGAAATACTAACATTTTTACCCTGTTTAATAATAGGTTTGAATGGTTTATGAAACTTAGAAGGTCTTGTTGGGCGTATAAAGTTTAGCATGATGGTGATTAGGTACATACTTTTGACTCAGTTGGCATATTAGGTAGGTAAGAATATAAACAGACTCTATTCATATATGTGGAGCACTAGTAGCGAAGACACGAAAAAAAATTGTTCATTGATATGGATTTCCGCAAAGTACTTTTACGTCAGAATCTATCAGTTACCTAGACGATACAATGGATTATTCATTTTAATATTTTTACTGCTCTAAGTAAATAGGTGTATTTACGTAACACCTTGTAGGTATGCTACATGATTTCTACATTTAATCATCGTTTTTGATATCGTTATATTGATAATGTAACTAAAACCAAACAAAAATGCTGGCTATATTTCATGAAACACTTCCGCAGTACAGTCTAACGAAAAAGACCAGCAAAAACACCATAAATGAGTGTGTTCCGGCGCGTGTCCACCCGTCACATAGACAGCCATAACTTTTTTTAATAAAACCGGGCTTTGGTCGACCCGTGACCTTCGTCAAACTGACAGATTGCATATCACCAATGTGCACTGTTTGGCGTTTGCAGTCAGCCGACGTGTGAATTTGGTACAGGCGGCGGCAAAAGTGGATGCCTGCAACTTTGCTCTTTACAGCATAAGATATGTTTTCAATAGAAATAAGTCACAAAAAATCCTAAATAAAACTTAAATATAAACTCAATAAATACCTACCTACTTAAAAACGTAAAAAGGCCTCCATATTAATATAGGTAGTAAAATTGGTGCCATTGTTGTTGCTTTCACATCCAAGAATGACATGAAAGAGTCATAGCTGGTATAAAGAAAGAAAGAAAGAAAGAAACATTTATTCGTGACAAACATAAGAACAATGGATATACCTAGTGCCAATCACGAAGACGCGTGATTTTGTCAAAATTAGACATTAATGACATTGCAATAAGAACCACGGCACGGGTCTTCGTGAATGACTCTACCTATAACTAAGTATGTAATAAATAATTATTTACCTAATCATAGAAAATAAGGATAATTAATATAAATTTTATCTGTCCTATTCGTCATATTTCAGCTTGGTCCAAAACCTAAAAAAAAGTACTTATTCCAAAAGTTTTCAAAAAGTTTTTACAGAATAAAATGTTATCTGTCTTTAGAATCGCAATGACATTATTATATGCATTTTGTTAAAAGAAATTCTCTTACATAAATTCTCCAAAAATCTTACACCTAAATAACAAAAACCATAATGGTAAAAGACACGGACAATATTTTCCTAGCATATTTTTTCAGTATTTTCTAACAGGGAACAAAACTGAGTAAATATACTTACACTTTTGCAACTGACTGCACCTACTTACAATGATGTGCAAGCGAGGCGTATATAATTAGCATTGATCTGATATTTCGGATTTGCGCATTACTGGCTAAAGTATGACTTTTTTGTCGTTTTATATACATTTTATAATTCAACGCCATTTTTCTTTTTAATTGCTAAATCGGATGTATGGATCATTTCCTTTTCGTTAGGTTTGTGCAAATTCGTGTCGTCTTTTGTTATGACGTATTCGACCCACCTTTAAAATTTCGAATCACATAACAAAACACCTATTTAATAAGATTAATATGGATCAATCATAAGTAGTTTCAACATACCTATCTATAATATTATATGAAATATTAAGTCAATTAGTGCTGTTAAGCCGTTAATAAAGTTAAAGTTTACTAGAGAAATCAACACAATTATTTGTTTGACAATAAATTACACACGTTAAACACATGTTCAACGATTACCCAAGTTTTTTGGCAGCACGGCATAGGTTTAACGCGAAGTCCATAAAATATCCATTTGCATTAAAATATCACCAAGTTCAATTACGATTTCGCCAAGTTAGCTTTTTGCACATTCTGTAGAAATGTGTAAGCTGCAAAATCCAATCTCAATAGAACTCATAAACCGATGCGGCGTGGTCTCATAATGAGGATTCTCATTCTATCAAAACCGAAACCCTATTCTTAAACTTAGCTTTTTCCTCTTAATAATAAGGTTTTAAGTCTAGTGGCAAAGAGCTAAGATATTTGCGTGAAGATCTACGTATACATAATAGAATGTAACATGCTATATCGACTTCGATAAAAATACATGGTCACAGAGTTCGATATGACAATGTGTCGCTGTATTAAAGGTTATGTGGGATATAGGGATTCAAAAGTGCTGTAAATAAAACAGGTCAAGTTGGAGTCTCCAATCTCTACACGAGCCCTAGCGTTCGCATTTGGAGGGGGTATTGCCTGTGTCCAACTGTGGGACGTATTTTGGAGATGATGATGATGATGAGAGTGAGTCAGACCTGCGCAGCAGCAGCAGCAGTGCTGGCAGGTCAGGGTGCGGGGTGCGCACCCCGGCAAATTCAATAATCTATGTGAAGTTTTCGATCCAAATTCGGCCCATCTTAATACCGCACACATCTTAACACATCACATACCTACCGTAACTGGACTCAAAAATATGTTCCACACACTCCATTTATGTAGTACCATCAGCCAAATAAGTGGTCTATCAATTTTTAAACAAGTTCTTATCAAATGAATATGTCGCTAAAGTTGAACTTTCAAGTTGACAGACACGTCTTTTGGCATTATTGTTTTATGACATGCAAACGATTATCAACTTTAGGGTGGTAGACCACATATTTGGCTGATTGATGGTACCTATCCTCGCTCCGCTCAACTGTTTCCACTAGAGCTGTGCTATGCGAGAATAGGTAAATGAAGCGTTTCTATTGGTCCGCGAAAAACTTATTCCTCGCACACAACATATCTAGTTGAAACGCAGCCTAAACATCGTTGCCTTTATGTTATTTTACCTCTATCTTTTACCCATAGCTTCGCTCGTGTTGATATCGGGATAGCGAGGAAAGGCTTCTTTAGGTGGATTAGAATAACCGTCTTTTTTTCTCTTTGTAACTATTTTACGAAAGTACTCTTAATAATATAGCGCGTTTTTACGGTTCCGAAGCCAAAATGGCAAAAATGGAACCCTTATAGTTTCGTCGAGTCCGTCTGTCTGTCTGTCTGTCCGTCCGTCCGTATGTCACAGGCATTTTACTCGAAAACTACAAGATGTATATCAATGAAATTTGGAGTACAGATGTCTTGTCAAAGCCGCTATTTAGTTTTGTAGTTAACTATAGTATATGAATATTTATAGGGGGGGGGGCACTCCATACACGTAACAGAAATTGAAAAAAAATAAATTCACTCGCATTATCAACGTGTGGCACATAGTTCGACAGCTCTCTTGAAAAGATAGTAAGGTTTCTCAAAAACTTTTTTGATTAAGTGAAGATTTCCGGAAATAATCGCTCCCAAAGTAGCAAAAATTGTGTCCCCCCCCCTCTATCTTGTAAACCGTTTGTCCAAAAAATATGGAAAGGTAACGCTTAATAAATACTTTCAACGAAAATTGGTTTCAATATGATCGGATGTACCGTTTTTGAGTTATTGCCGAAAAACTGCGCTTCTCAACAAAAGGACGTAAGTGCCGTGAAGATACGCTCTTTTTCTGGTAATAGATTTTAAGACTGTAGTTTGTATTATTATATTTGTATTTTTTTCGTAATGGCTACGGAACCCTATCTTGGGCGTGTCCGACACGCTCTTGGCCGATTTTTTAATATACAGTACCATTTATCAAATATTGGTAAAAGTTTTATTATTTACCTACTTACTTTAAAACATATTATACACGATCCTACGGGAACCATACTTTTTTTCGGCGTAAATAGTAACCTATGTGTTCAGTTAGGGTATAAACTATCTTGGTTCGTAATTTGTATGCATCCGTCCGCCGTTTCGGCGTGATAAATTAAAAAAACATACACACTCACATACACATAGATATACATTTTGCTTATAAAAGTGGGATTTTATTATTTAATAGTGTGTTTACATATCTATAGGTAGAAATGGGCTAAAACTTCGATAACATCACGGAGTCACCCAAGGAACAAACATCGGTCGCGCGTTATTCAACGGTCGGGCAACGGAGCGCGTAATTCGTCTTTATGGGCCCATTAGGCAGAAGGCCGGCGAAGGAGTTTTTGTTTAAACGCCATAATTAACCGTGAAACGATAATCGATTGTGGAAGACGTGCATCGAGCTGTCAGGGGTTCATTTGGTTAATTGAGAACGCATTGTTACAACTGTAGAATACGAGAGTATATATATAGCACAATATAAAGGATAGTAGACTTTCAAGAGAAATCGCGCAAGTTGCATTACATTACAGCATTCGGTTGACCACTACTAACCTGTTGACTAATGGCCTCGTAATGTAATTTTTTTTTTATTCGACTGGATGGCAAACGAGCAAGTGGGTCTAAGAAGGCCTAAGATGGGATACCTCAAGTACCAGCCAGGTCAAGTGCAGTTGTGTAATGCTTCTTGCACAATTTTTCTTGCTGGATTAGATCGATTTGAACCGGGGTTTTTGGCAGTAGAAGTTCTTGTACTATTATCTATTCTGTGGTAGTAGTAGGAACTAAAATTTCACATATAAAATTGTTGCCATATTCAAGAAATTTTAATAATAACAGTACAGAAGAAAATGGGGCCTTCATTTGAACAATGAAGATAGTACAAATCTGGCAAAAGTGGCAAAGTAGAAATAAAGAGGAAAGCCAATGCCATACCTATAGGTACTAATAGGTGGTTTATTCAAAGTCAAAGTCAAAATAACTTTATTCAATTTATTACTAATAGTTTAGTAAAAAGAATAAACTCAGTTTTTAAGTTATTCGGTTTGGATTATGAATATCATGATTGAATTGGATCAAAAACTACACGTTTAAATATTATGTTAAAAAACAATACAGCGTTAAAATAAAGCCATCGTTGAATTAAAAACATAAAACTCTTATAGGTAAAAAAGAGGTTCGAATGTGTGCGTTATCTAAAGCGTGTGTGGATCACTCGCATTTCGGAAGCGGTGTCGCGGGCAACCGACACCGTACCGCGCCCACCGCTGGACCGGGAGCTTGGAGTACATAACATGAGTTACCGACATTTATTTGTTGTTTAACGCAAATAAATGTATTCATTTAGCGTGAATGGGAACGTTGGGAGAGGAAGGCATAGACGAACGTACCACGATCAAATCGGGGACGTTCTGAAGAAAGGTCGGGTCAGGAGTACTTTAAACCGACGTGCATGCATGAGAAGATTGATGAATGTAGAGGAAGCGAGAGTTGTATGCCAGAATCGTAGCAAGTGGAAGGATGTAGTCTCTGCCTACCCCGTTGGGAAAGAGGCGTGATTTTATGTATGTATGTATTTATTCATTTATAGCTCGAAGTTAGACAAGGAAGGAAACATTTATAAAAATAAATATCATGGGATACTTGACACCAATTGACCTCCGTCACGTCGACTGCTGGGCACAGGCCTCCTCTCAGAATGAGAGGGCTTGGGCCGTAGTTCCCACGCGGGCCAAGTGCGGATTGGGAACTTCACACATACTATAAAACCAATACCAATACCATACCAATTGACCTATCTAGTCCTAAATTAGGCAAAGCTTGTACTATGGATACCCGGCAACGGATAAACATACTTTATATAGATAAATACATACTTAAATACACACCCAAATACCCAAGGCCCGAAAGCCAACATTCGTATTATTCATACAAATATCTGCCTCGCCGGCAAACATTTATTCATGACATTAAAAAAAAACAGATGAAAATACGTATCACGGTCACGAAATGATCCCAAATCAGCATAATGCTGCCCTTGTGGCTGGTATTCCTTTGGGACCATCAGTACCACTACCATGAGTTTACAGTGACCGTACTCGATAGCGACGGCGTAAATTATTTGTAGAGGCGCTGTACAATTCTCCATACAAATAATTCACGCCGTCGCTATCGAATACGGTCACTGTAAACTCATGGTAGTGGTACAGGACTGTATATATTTAACATACATATAATAAAAAAAACAGCCAACAGTGAAACCAACGAAATACTTTAAAAATACCTACAAACAAACATGAACATGGTAGATGTGTAAGTTGTAGTAAGTTGAAGTGGCGGGCCACATTGCTTGAAGAACAG
Organism: Choristoneura fumiferana; assembly: GCF_025370935.1. Lineage (NCBI taxonomy): Eukaryota > Metazoa > Arthropoda > Insecta > Lepidoptera > Tortricidae > Choristoneura > Choristoneura fumiferana. The sequence goes on from NC_133494.1 coordinate 12,340,433, forward strand.
ATAACCGCTGGGGGAGAAAAGCCCTCTAGTAGCGACTACGAACCGCAAGATGAAGCGTCGGCAGGACTCCCACTAGGTAGACCGATGACAATATGAGAGTTGCGAGCAACAGGTGGATGCAAGTGGCGAGTTGTAGTTCATTGTGGCATCCTAAAGGCCTTCGCTAAGCAGTGGACGTCTTCCGGCTGATAATGATCAAGATGAGTTAAATGTATGAAAAAAATAAAGAAATGTGTACTACCAATAATGTGCTGAGTATTGTTAAAGTTAACGTCAATCCTATTTTGGAATAACCTTAGATAAAAAGCAGCTCATGTAACTTATTAAGTCCTGGTAAACTGGAAAATACACGATGACTCCCGGTCCAATATTCTGCCAGCTCAGCTCGCGATCCTATCAGCGGCGTCAATTGCTCGTGCCAAACGCGACTTCCCGATGCTTCGCCATTCCTCTATCTCGATAGTGATCGAGAACTTCCGCTGACGAACGTATACTGCTCCGAGATTTTGGGGGTGATGGTGGCACAAACTACTTATGACGGGAGGTGCGTTTACCTTATTATTGCACTACATTGTTTCGGCCACTATTCGTAAGGAGTAAAGTACGAGTATATCGTACAACACATGTCTTAACGCTTTTCAGAATTAGTTACGTTCTTACAAACTTACAAAACAACTTACAAAACTTACCAATGCCAAAAGGAAAACTGACACATGATGGAACAATATTTCCTGTTTAATGTTTAATTTCTTGTCATGCTTTGTATTTTAGATAATAAGGAAATTTAAAGTGGGCTTTCATATGGTTTGACATGCTTAGAAGTATAAATATTATATTCTATGTGATCTATCTCACTACATGGACATAGCCAGTCATTATTGTTATGGTAAAAAGTCAGGTCGAGATTCTTTAAACCTCACATCTATTCATGAAAAACTGAAGTAGGTAAGATTACATTTAGTAAGACGGCGTTGAAAATATACGGACTCTAATGCGCATAATTTTGTTTTCAAATTTAAAAGGTCATGTCAGTTGCAACAGATTATTATCCTGTTATTCTGATAATTATAACAACAGGTTGAATGTTAAACGTTGTTAATTACTAAAACTGCATCCTATTTCGCCAGCTGACTCCCTGAGACAAAAAAACAGCCAAGCTTGTTCTTTGTTAAGGTAAATGGTTCAGAAATAGTATTTTTTTATAATAAAAGTACAAGAAAGTAGTATTAGAGATTTTGGCATCGAAATTTAACATAAAATATAAATGGAAGTTAAGCGGAATAGAAACGCTGACTGAGATGTCTGAAATCTCACCACTGAAATCTTTACAGCCTAGCCATCTTTGTAACTCTTTAGGTGGCTCGAGTTTTTAGATCGTTTCATTTTCGTCGAGGCAGAACCGAACAGATAGTTTATTTCGTTATTTGTAATTGATATGTACAGATTTTTAGCGATTTTTACGGACCTCTATATTTTGGGTCATCTATGCCCAATTTTTTTTTACTGCATATTGCCTTCCTATGCAATTGCACAGCGATATGCGATACGGCCTACTTAGTAGTATTTTAGTAGTTTTGGAGAGTCTCTCGATCGATAATAGCACGGTTTACCGGAACCTGTGCCGGAACTAAAGTTATTAGAATCTGGGCATCTGAATATAGTTCTATGGGCATCTATCACGGTATTACCCTGGCTTAGTTTGGTAACTCGTTAGTTCCGCGGATCTCTATAAACAATATCCCACCTGTTACGGTTCTGAAACCGGAACGGAATCGTAAAAAACGTAACGTTTTATTTGTTTAGAACGTTCCTATATGGGCGTCATTAGGTTAGCCGCAGGAGACGCATTTTATGTCTTTATTGGCTCTTTATTGCTCATTGTGAGGCAATGGAGATCATTCTTTAAAATTGACTGATGATGACGGATGTGAAACGTCGGCGAATGTTCGTTACGCGTGTATTAAAGAAGCATCTGTAATAATACTTTGTGAGTATCGGACGCCGATACGATATGAAATGTATGAAATATGATCCGATATCGGATCGGATAATCTGAAAGACAGGTACATATTTCATACACTTACCCCGATATCAGTATCGGACGACGATACGATATCGGGATAAGTAAAATGTATGAAATATGTACACGTCTTGCACATTGTCCGGCCCGATATCGGATATCGGAGCCGACACCGATACGTTCACGGCACCATCGGACGCCCGTGGGCTGTCGGACGATAAAGTTTATATGTGTGCTAGCGTGTATCTAAAATGTCTCTGTGTGTGCAGAGCACGAAGCGTGGCGACCATTTTGAGGCGGCCGTATCGGAACGATTTTGTCGGAAATATGTGAAAGCAGCACATGGTGTCGGCTATCGGATGTCGTATATCGGTCGGATACCGATATCGGATCGGATAATGTGAAAACGCTCTTATGTGAATCTATGTGACGGTATGATAACAATCTCGTTAAAAATCATCATCATCATCACACACGTTCGGTACGTATGTTGCAGGAACCTATAACCCCTAAAACCCTAACCGAGTCGGTTTTGGTCTGACCCATCTAACTTAAGTTTGGACTTAAAAGCAACCGTTGATCGTTGAAAACTGCTATTCCAATACAAAGCCTGCCATGTTGGTATCCCTGTTCATCTCTATGCCTAAAGTAAACGTGATAACAGCAGCATCGGTGCACTTTCATCCGGCCTCATCAACTAAGAGGCGCAGCTCGCCGCGCACATTGTGCGAGCTGGCATTGTGTGCCCATAGGCATATTTTCTAACGCGTGCACAATCGCAATCACTATTTCTATCTACGTATACGATAGCGGTATGCTGAGTGCGATTGTGATGGCTACTGCACACAATGCTTCAGGAATGAGGTGACTGCGATGAGTCATGCTGTCATTGGTCATCTGTGTTTTTTAGAAACTTTTTTTTACAATTCTACCCGCGACTTCCGCGGTAAATGCAATTTCTTACATATTAAATAAACTAAAATAATAGCTTTGCTCACCCGCGACCTTATGATTATGTTAGCTATCATAAGGTCGCGGTTGAGCAAATGAATTATTTTAGTTCATTGATATGGACCTCCGCAAATTAACGCTTGATTCAATAAATTATTCCCATATACCCATCCCATATAAATATTATATACCCAGGGTTCAACCTACGACCCTCTGCTTAAAAGGCTTACCTCTAGGATAAACCACTAAGCTATCAAAAGAATGGTGTCTTGTAAAGTTTCCGATCCACATCGGGTGCACGTGGGAATTGTGACCCAAGTCCTCTCATTCTGAGAGGAGGCTACCCCATTTTCACTTCTTTATCGTCATATTAACTACTTAATAGGTATTATAAATGTGAATGCGAGTATATTTGTATGTTTGATACGCTTTAACGATTAAATTGCTCAAATTAATTAAATTGGTATGGAGATAGTTTTAAAACACGAGCAGAAATTTCCAAGATGTCCCACAGGAACTATAAAATTTTCAAGGATAAAAACTTTCCTTGAGTTGTTAGTAGGTACCTATGGATGATCATTTTTCATCAGATGACCCACTTGCTCGTTTTCCTCATTATAAAAAAACTATCCTATGTTAATGAAGTTGCGGACGGACGACAGCTAGTACTCAGTATGCTTTTAGATCCAGGTGGTAGGACCTTGTGCAAGGTCCGCCCGGATTGCTACCACCATCTTGCTCGCTAATCCTGCCGTGAAGCAGCAGTGCTCGCACTTTTGTGTTTCGGCGTGGAGAGTAAGACAGCCGGTGAAATTACTGGCACTTGAGATATCCCATCTTAGGCCTCTAGGTTGGCAACGCATCTGCAATACCCCTGGTGTTGCAGATGTTTATAGGCGGTGGTGATCTCTTTCCATCAGGAGACCCAATTGCTCGTTTGCCATCCAGTCGAATAAAAAAAAAGATGCCTCAAATTTTTGCATAAAAGTGAGTAGGGGAGAATACTAGATACTTTTCTAAAAAAAGATATTGGCGGGTGCGGCTGCGCAGAGCAACGTTCGCGCGCGTTTCCGCTCCACCGACCACCGACAAAGCGTTGACACCCCTAGAGTCACTGGTTCCGAGTGTCACCCGTGTGTTATGCTTATGAGAGTCACTAGGGGTGTCAACATAAAGTTAAAAAAATACAGTCGATCATGAAACCTCCTGTGAGTGTTCTACTCACTAATATTAAATTGACGCACACTAAGATTAAGCCAGAATGCAGCGAAAACACTAGTGGCGTAGAGCGAACAGTTATTATAAGGTACGAGTTACCTGGAGACTGAGAGAAGGGGGAGTTAGGTTTGTCTACACCACAGACCTGAGGTAAAAAATTTAGCCAACACGGTCGGAATTCACTATCGAGTTGTTACGGTGCCACGCCACTATAACCTATCTGCTTTTAGCCTATATGTATATGTATATCAACAAATTGAACTTGACTCCGACTTCAAACTGATCAGTAAGTAGTGCGCACAGAAAAGTGTTTTTACATATTTAAGTAATTCTGTATTAGCGCATTGAACACTTTTTTTAGAAAATCTACATATCCTAGTTATTTTTTGCTTTTTTCCATTTTCATAATATATATATATCGTGGTTTTGACCGTAAAGTTCGTCGTAAATTTCAATGTAGTTTCACACTCAAGGGTGCGATATCGAATTCGAACCCATAATCCTCTGCTTGAGAGGCCACAATGGTCAAATTACTGACCAGCTAGGCTTCATGCAAAAAGATCTATAACTTTTTTTGTATTTGGGTGCAGTGAGCCGACGTGGTTCTTGGCCTCCTAAACTAGACTACACAAACCTTGCGATCTTGGACTAGCTCTTCTGCTCTCTTATCTTCTGCTGATTCCGCTCCTTTTGCATACAAAATTGTTTCTACAGTTAGGTTTACTGTACCTACCTTCTTTTAACTGTTTTTTGTGGCAACGAACTATTTCTCTCTTTCTATTCCATTGATCTTTGATTTTGGCTCCTCCGTAAATTTTAATTATGAAAAATCGTTTGGCAACCCTAGCATTGTGGGCAAGGGTTCCCGACGCAACTCATTGCTCTCGCGACGCTCCGCCTTTGAGCACATCTCTTACGTTGGACAACTCTTAATTACAGTAATTAACTACGGGAAATTCATAGGCGGGCAAGTATGATGTCTGCGGGTTTTTTTAGGGTTCTGTAGTAACTGTGTAAGTAAGCCATGGTGTTCTAGTGGTTTGACCTATGCCCTCTCAAGCAGAGAATTGTATGGATTGAAAAAAAATTGATTTTTTGAAATTCATGAGCATTAAATTCAAAATTTACTGCGAGCTATACGGTAAAGGATCGTCGTGTGGAAATCTGTAAAAATCTGCGAAGTGCGAACCAATTCGATGGTGTGTGTGAAGTTCCCAATCTGCATTAGGCCCGCGTGGGAACTACGACTCGGGTACAGTCGAGTTCATAAACTTCTGAGCAAACATTTGATCAAAAATATGTGAACTCGTCTCTATTGTTAACGGCGGCGATAGTGTTCAGATATTTTTGAACAAATTTTTGCTCAGAAGTTTACGAACTCGACTGTACGCTCTCATTCTGACAAGAGGCCTGTGCTCAACAGTGGAATTTATTCTAGGCTGGGATGATATAATGATGTTGATGGCCGTGTGTCAACGGCTTATTTTAGAGTCTGCTAGCACTGTAATCGACACCCGCAACACTAGAGGCATCACAGGTACATTGCTAGTCCTTTGAGAGACTAATAGGCTCGTTTTTAGGGTTCCGGAGCCAAAATGGCAAAAACGGAACCCTTATAGTTTCGTCAAGTCCATCTGTCTGTCTGTCCGTCCGTCCGTATGTCACAGGCATTTTACTCGAAAACTACAAGATGTATATCAATGAAATTTGGAGAACAGATGTCTTGTCAAAGCCGCTATTTATTTTTGTAGTTAAATTACAAAAATAAATATTTATAGGGGGGCACTCCATACACGTAACAGAAATTGAAAATTTTTTTTTAACTCGCATCAACGTGTGGCACATAGTTCGACAGCTCGTTTGAAAAGACAGTAAGGTTTCTCAAAACTTTTTTTTATCAAGTGAAGATTTCCGGAAATAATCGCTCCCAAAGTAGCAAAAATTTTGTTCCCCCCTCTATCTTGTAAACCGTTTGTCCAAAAAATATGGAAAGGTAACGCTTAATAAATACTTTCAACGAAAATTGGTTTCAACATGATCGGATATACCGTTTTTGAGTTATTGCCGAAAAACTGCGCTTCTCAACAAAAGGACGTAAATGCCGTGAAGATACGCTCTTTTTCTGGTAATAGATTTTAAGACTGTAGTAATTGTTTTAATTGTATTATGACGCACATAATATTACTTGTTTTTATTCGTAATGGCTACAGAACCCTATCTTGGCCGGTTCTTAAAGATTCCTTAGATATATCGCTCCAGGAATGCTGTCCCAGGAAGCCGTGCGGGTTGTTAGACTGGCAACCATCAAAGAGATGAGGATAAAATGATGGCAAGTTGGTGAGTTATGAGTATGAATTTGATATATGAATTTACTGAACTATCAGAACAAACCAATCCAACGGAATAACCCGTTGGCCCCACTAAATGGTTACCTTTCACCCCTCCCTTATGTCGGCCACCTTCACGCATTTACCCCCAACACTAAAATAAAATAAATAGCGACAATTGGCTGACAGTAATTGCTTACCGACTCACTTCCCGGCAGCCAGTGGTGCGTGACCTGTGGGTATGTACATTTAACTGGCTAGCTAGGTAGGTACTTTAATTTACAGAATTCTTGTGTACTTTTTTCTTCCCAGTATAAGTTAACTAGAACAGATTGAAAGAAAACAAAATATCATTTGACACTTGACACCAATCGACCTAGTCCCAAGCTAAGCAAACCTTGTGGGTACTATGGATACTAGACAACGGATAAAAAGACTTATTTATAAAGATAAATACATACTTAAATAGATACATATAAAATATCCAAGACCCGAGAACAAACATTCGTATTATTCATACAAATATCTGGCCCGGCCGGGAATCGAATCCGGGACCTCAAGCTTCGTAGTCAGGTTCTCTAACCACTTGGCCATCCGGTCGGCGAAAGAAAACAGAAAAATTAAGCTACTGTCGGGAATAGAACGCGGATACTAACCATGTTGTGATGCGTGCAAGTGATGCGAAAAACACTTCAGTACCACTACCATGAGTTTACAGTGACCGTACCTACTCGCTAGCGACGGCGTAGGTAAATTATTTGTATGGAGAATTTTACAGCGCCCCTACAAATAATTTACGCCGTCGCTATCGAGTACGGTCACTGTAAACTCATGGTAGTGGTACAGTTAGGGACCAGAAATTAGAACCTTAACACTGTTTTACTGCGCATAATTAACTATCTTAACCTTTTCGCCGTCATGTCAAATACAAAAGACATCACCCATACGCCAGAGTTCTATCTTGCAATGCCTAAAATTCAACCTTAACACAATCGAACGAAGGTTGCTTTTGCATTGAAGTAATGAACGTATGTATAAGTCGTTGGCGTGGAACCTGCGGTGCATATATAGAAGTCGTTGGCGTCGAAAAGGTTAATTTATGATTATTTTTTTAGTTGATACTAGTTAGGCCACTGTTGTCTTGGACAAATTAACTTCATTTGACTTACCTATTGAATGTTCAAAGTCAACGGAAGTCAAAAATAACACGTTGTATGAAATAAATGTGCTATTTTTGTATGTATACCTACACCGATATAGATAAATCGAGTATCAATAATAACTTTTGGGAGTTATTTGTGTAAAAAATTATTGTCTAAAAGTCAAGGGTGTTACGATATAATAATAAAACTCCACAAAGCGTGACACTCCAAAATCCGTAAAAAATCGATTGCAGTTGGCATCAAAACTTTGGTCAACTCGAGTTAGACTCGAACACGAAAGGTTCCGTACTATAAAAACAAAGAAACAAAAGCGCTAAAACACGTTCCTCGTACATTTATTTGCCTTCCTTTTTACTTTCTTTTTTTAGGGTTCCGTACTACAAAACGAAAAAAGAAATCATCTCTATAAGTATAAATTGTGTTTTCTGTACTGCTTACTAATGTTGGCGTTCAATAAGAAATTGTAAGGTATTGTTTCACTTTTTACTTAACTTAGTCCTACTCCATTAAAAAAATATTTTAACTTCGTAAACTATCTAATCCTGAGCCAGTTGAGTTATTTCACTTTTTATTAAAATACTATGAAATATGTACAAACTTATTTCTTCCCTGCTTTTAATTTTGCACGTGAATCAGTGAGCAAATACGACTCGTATTTGGCCGGTTATACGCTTCATAAACAATAAATAAATAAATATCACGGGACAATTCACACCAATTGACCTAGTCCCAAAGTATTAAAGCTTGTGTTATTGGTACTAAGCAACGGATAAATATAATTATATAGATAGATACATACTTAAATACATATTAAACACCCAAGACCCGAGAACAAACATTCGTATTTTTCATACAAAAATCTGCCCCGACACGGGAATCGAACCCGGGACCTCAAGCTTCGTAGTCAGGTTCTCTAACCACTAGGCCATCTGGTCGTCAAACAATACAAGTGCCTATCTATTTAAGATTCTAAAATTACAGCCGGACAGACAGCCAAACAGACGCATAGCGAAATGAGCGAGAGCTATAGTTTCGAGACTTTGAAAAAGAAAGAAAGAAAATACATTTATTTAACGCCATAAAACAAACATAGGAACAAACATAGAACAAATAAAGACATACATGACGCTAAATAGGTAAATAGGTTTGGGATACGGATCTCTAAAAAATCTACAAACCGGCACCAAAAATGGCGCATGTTGCACCAAACCCCACAGCAATATCGCGGCTCGCGGGGAACGCGGCTGTTCCTGAAAGAATGATACATCATCAGACCAATAATAAATCACACATGATTCAATTAGAAAAATACAGCGGGGCGTAAACGGTGGGAGCGTAAAATTTTGTCGCTTTTACGCGGAACATTTGTAGGGTAATTTGACGCCCTGAATTGCGTCATCAATCAACTACAATTAACAATACGAGCTGTTGATGTTTTGGTGATAAATTGCGTTTGAGTGTCGGTTTTTGGATATAAAGGATGTAGAATAAAATGGCGGGGGCATGGGTTAGCTGCATTTTAAGTGATTCGTAGGTACAGTCAAGTGCAAAGATGCATTTTGCAAGAATAAGCAAGCCAGATATAGGTCTAACGGTTTATATTTATTAGTAAAATAACACACGCTAACGACCGGGAGCCGGTCGCTTGCCAATCTAGGGGATAAACCAATAGAAACGCTTCATTTACCTAGCCTCGCTCAGCACAGCTCTATAGAAGAAACGGTTGTCGTTCATGATAAACACATTCCTCGCAACATTATCCTCGCACATCTCTGGTGGAAATGCAGCCTTAGCGTCGTATAAAATATGTAACACGACCTTAATAATGTCAAGTGCATAAAACTTTGGCCGTGTCGATATCTTTGACTGTACTTACTACTATAATACTGCGTGAAACAAAACAACTCGATTGCGTAAAACTCGGGTTGCCTAAATTTTTCACGGAACGTCAGGCTGACAAGATGGCAAAGCTAAGATCGTCATCATTATCATCATCTCCATCCCAGCCTTTATACGTCCCACAGCTGGGCACAAGCCTAATCTCAGAATACTTTGCAGGTTTCCTCACGATGTTTTCCTTCACCGCTCGTGGTAATTTTCAAATGTAATTTCGCACTAGAATTTCGAAAAACTCAGAGATGCGAGCCTGGGTTTGAACGCACGATCCTCCGGTTCAGAGGCCAAATCTTAGATACTTCTGCTCGATTTTAGGTTTCAGCTCACTATCTATTAAAGACACCCACCTCACACTTCTTCTTTGTAAATGTGTCTCAAAGTTTGACAATTTAATTTTGTTCCTTTTCTTCTGTGCAATAAAGATTTTATACATATGCATACATACATAGGTACTTCTTTTACATTTGGGGTTGACTCAAGTACGAAAGTGTTCACTCAAGGCTTCAACTATTCCCCGTAGAGCTTCTTTTCTTATTTTCTAAGTCTGGAATATAATATGATATTTACACATACGAAAAGCGGTGACAAAATCAAAACTTTCCTCACCCAAACCAATATTAATACAGTAACACAACTCGCCCTCACTGCACTCAATAACTCATTGCCAAAATGTAACTGCCAGGGGAGAGCAGGCTGTCACGTGCCAGTAATGAGTCCAACACTCCCCGATCCCCTCTCGTATGGAATTTCACACATACCTCAATCCATGGCTGCTATGTGAATAACGAATCATATTTTTCGGATAGCACGTGAGGAATGTTAGTTTGCACTAACGCCTGTTTTTCAACAAAAATCTATTTTGAGGTAAATCTAACAAAGTATATGACTGTTTCTCAAAAAGTTGTCAATTTTTAGGGTTCCGGAGCCAAAATGGCAAAAACGGATCCCTTATAGTTTCGCCATGTCTGTCTGTCTGTGTCTGTCTGTCCGTCCGCGGCTTTGCTCAGGGACTATCAAATGCTATGCTATGACTATGAAAGCTGTAATTTAGCTCGGATATATATATAAATATATAAACTATGCCGACAAAATAGTGCAATAACAAATTCAAAAACAATTTTTTTTAGTGTACCTACCTATAGACGTAAAGTGGGGGTGATTTTTTTTTCTTATCCAACCCTATAGTGTGGGGTACCGTTGGATAGGTCTTTTAAAACCACTAGGGGTAGTGATTGGTTTGCGAAATATTCAACTTTAAAGTGCAAATTTACACTAAAATCTAAACCGGTCGGTGGAAAAAAAAAAATTAAAAACACAATGGTAGTAAGTATATCAAACTTACAAGGAAAACTATAACGGCTAAGTTTGCTTGAGAATTATTAGTAGTTTAAGAGTAAATAGCAGCCTAAGGTATAAAATATACCTAAACTTAGAAGATTCCGTATAAAATACGAAGTCCATAGAAAAATATTACTTAATTTTTTAGTAATGGCTCCGGAACCCTATTTTGGGCGTGTCCAACACGCTCTTGGCCGGTTTTTAAATTTTTCAGTTGTCCACTTATTTAAAAAAAAACCTGACGCTATTTCACCTCAAAAATTAAGTAATGTAAACCTTGTGGTAAAAGTGATAAAAAGTCAGGTAAGTAATCTTTGTTGTTGGATCCGATAGAAATTTTGTAGTTACAAAATTACGATTTTTTCCTCACAAGATTTCGTGACGTTTTCCTGACGTTGAAAAACCGATTTCTTGTCAATTTCATGACGGGACAACTAAGGGCTCTTTCCCATACGCATATTACTTTTTTTTTTATTCGACTGGATGGCAAACGAGCAAGTGGGTCTCCTGGTGGAAAGAGATCACCACCGCCCATAAACATCTGTAACACCAGGGGTATTGCAGATGCGTTGCCAACCTAGAGGCCTAAGATAGCATACCTCAAGTGCCAGTTATTTCACCAGCTGTCTTACTCTCCACGCCGAAACACAACAGTGCAAGCACAATGTTATAATAAAAATCGATTTCATCCCACTAATATTATAAATGCGAAAGTTTGTAAGTCTGTTTGTTTGTTTGTTACTCCATCACGTCAAAACCGCTGAACCAATTTAGATGAAATTCGGTACAATGATAGTTTGAGTAACGGGGAAGGACATAGGATATCCCGAGAAACGGAATAGTTCCCGAGGGATAGTGATAAACGAATTCTACGTGGACGAAGTCGCGGGTAACAGGCTAGTAAGTCCTAAACATAGCATTGAAAGTACTTACCTTAAAATTTATTTATTTTTGTGAGAGAGAGGAAACGAGCATGTGGGTCATCTGATGGAAAATTACTACCACCTACTTAAGGAGAGGCAGTCCGTTGCCGGCCTTTTAAGAAAGTATAAGCCCTTTTCTTGAAAGCCCCTTTGATTGACCAGTAACATCCGTCCGTAATAGAAACCGGAAACGGCTCTTGAGAAGTGGCCAATTAGTCCTATAACAGCCATAATACACTCTACTTCAACTTCACTTTAGTCAGTTCGCTGCATTGTGCATTATAATGTTACAAAACATCGATGCCAGTTCAATGTAACGGCGGGGAATTAAGCACTTACCTACTTAATGCGATAATGGTCCTATAATGTTCAATATGCTTTATAAAAGCTGTGTAAGTGTGTAACGTATTTTTGGGGATAATAACTAGATATTGTGTTTTCGAGTTGAGTTTTGTTGCGTTGAGTCTTTATCCGCGGCTTTATACGTGTAAATCCTTAGGTTTGTAGCTGTTGGATTTAATATCCGGGATTTCACTAAATTTTCGCTTGAAATAAAAAAAAACTTACATCGTGGTCATCATTAGAGTGATGAAAAATAAAATTTTAATAGCCTAAATATCGATCGAACTCCAAATATCGAATAAATTGTAGCCAATATGTAAATCCTGAGATTTCAATATCTAAAGACCAAACTTTATCCTTGTCTAGCCTTTTTAGCCTGAATAAGTAACAACACACACACACACACACACACACACACACACAAACACACGCACACAAATTTTCGCATTTTAGCGAATATTGTATTTATTTAGGTGGATATAGCAAGCTAAGCAGACATTCAAACTAATTTAATAAAAGGATGCAGACCAAATCTTTAATATATCCGGCTGACTCCTTAAAATAATTCCCACTGATACAAAAATGATTTTGATGATAAAATTATATCACAGCAGTTTAAGTTTATTTTACACCTCTATAGCACCTTTTAACAGGTCATCTATTCAGTGCAAGTTAATTTTAAATGCATTTAAACGGCACGAGCGCTTAACAGCAATGAAGATAAACACCCCAATTACAATGTTTCTAATTCTTTAAATCATTTAAATGACTAATAAAGAACATCTTGTATAACGCCTTAACCCTTTAAACGGACGACATTCGCCGACGTTCGCCGACGTTTACCGACATTCACCGACATTTGGCGGCAATTAGTCGGCGTCTGATTGCTTGATTGAGCCCCTGGGTCTTGGGGCAATTGTAACGTGCATTTCCGGTACACGATTATACGGAACCTGAATCCATAAGGGCGTTAGTTGTATGCGTTTAATGCGAATGTAGCGCTTTTGATCGTAGATGGTTGGAGGTGTTCTTGTTTAGCGATTGTAGACTTTATTGGGTTAAATAAGAGTTGGATTGGGTGGGTTATGTTGACTTGGAGTGATGTCTATTTGAACAGTCGCTACGTAAACTTGTGGGTAGCCTGGCAACAGACAGTTAGAGGTATTGTGAGGTGTTATTATATACTAGCCTCTACTCGTGGCTTCGCACGCGTAAACACCTATAGCAGTTGAATGGAAATGGCGAGATTATGCCAAAATATGAATCCACAAAAATTACAACTCTAATATACGCAGCGACACAACATTTAGCCCAAGCTACGTTCAAAATTCAAAAGTTACTGCATACATTTGCGAACCAGATATAGTAGTAGAAGTTATAGTTGACATTTTTAGATTTTAATGTGCTTCCGTGAAGATATCGAGATAAAAAGTAGCCTATGTTCGAGAAATTTGTTTCAAACCCGTCCAGCAGTTTTAGCGTGAAGGAGAAACAGACATACGTACGCATGCCTGCACTCACTAACTTTCGAATTTATGTACTTATAATAAATAGAATTTTCTAGCCATAAAACAGTAGGTACTTACATAAACTCACAAGCATAATCCATAGGCACCATACATAAAAGTCTAAAAAAATATGGAGTTATCGAATATTTAAGAAGGTGTGAGCATCACCTCATCATCTTCCTCAAGCCTTCCTTGAATAACGATCCCACAGTAAACAAGGTAGATTGTATTTAAGGCCTTTGCGCACCGCATTTCTTAAATTTTTATTTTAGGGTTCCGTAGTCACATAGGAAGTTAGGAACCCTAATAGTTTCGCCATGTCTGTCCGTCTGTCTGTCTGTCCGCGAAGCTCAGAGACGCTTAGTACTAAAAGCTGTAATTTGACGTGAATATATTATGTACAGTACATATCAGTCACGCCGACAAAGTAGTAAAATAAAAAACTAAAACAAATATTTTTATGGTAGATAGGTACTAGGTACCTCCCATAGACGTAAAATGGGGGTGATTTTTTTTACTCGACTAACCCTATAGTGTTGGACTAGCTGTTGCCCGCGGCTTCGCTCGCGTTAAATATGGGGTAACACTTTTAGAATTTAAAAATCAACCTAGATGATCATAATTCGTTAAACTTTGAACCCCTGTTTCACATCTTTAGGTCAGGGGTGTAATTCTAGAAAACCCACGTGCTTCTTTTGCCCGACTTCGTACCTACGCGGCATAGGATTGTTCCCGCAGGATAGGAATAAGTGAATTCAAGAGAAAACCACACTGTCCGCGATTGAATTGAAACAGGCTTCTATTATTTCGGGTATCGATTTTTAAAAAGCTTTTACTGATAGTTTTTTTTTAAATCCGCTCAGTTTTTCCAGAGATTCCCCAAACAACCAAGAAGCAGACAAATTTAAATATTTCCTTTTCCCATGGGAATTTCGAAAAATCCTTACTTAGTGCACTCCTATGATACTTTATCTACATGTGTGCCAAATTTAGGTCTCAGCCTGTCCTGTCACAGTATACTGTTTTACAGGTATGGATAAATTTTGTTACGTAATGAGTTGATTGGTTTAGCGTAGGTACTTAATGTGTCCTCCTAACCGTTAAGGAGTTATACCTTCCATCATCAGCTCACCTGAATAACCAGAAAGAATACAACTAAAGGTCTACCTATACGTGCATATGATGTTTAAAGAAACTTCCTCTAACTCCTAACCGTTAAGGAGTTTAACCTTCCATCATCAGCTCATCAACGTGAGATGATGTCTGTCAGACGCAAATACTTAAATAACTCGAGATAATTATATAAAAAACGTAATGCGTGCCTACAAAATTTCAGGGTTGCCCTCGATTTCCCTGAGATTCCGTCATCAGATTCTGATTTGGTGACAATGGGACTACCTCAGGAGTAGATATTATTTCGAATAAAAAAAATATTTAAAAAATCGGTCCACAATTGAGCGAGAAATCGGTGAACTAACATAAATAAATATATATATAGCGGAATGCATAACCTCCTCATTTTTTCGAAGTCGGTTAAAGAGCTTTTTGCAGCGTACGTGCAGTATAAAATTTTGAATTTTGAAATTTTAGCTTTCTACAACCAGTAAAACGCAAAATCCTGTTTTTTCCGTTCCCATAAAAAAAACGGCAAATGCTCTGTTAATGCTCCCCTACACTCCCAAGGAACACACTTGCCAAGTTTCAGCTATCTACGACCAGTAAAAAGAAAAATCCCGTTTTTCCTTGTTCTTGTGTGAATTTTGGACAGTCCTCTCAGTGCTCCTCTACATTGCCGAATTTCAGCTTTCTACCAGTAAAACGAAAAGTCCCATTTTTCCCTTTCCCGTGAGAATTTCGGCAAATTATCTCTTAATCGTTCCACAATAATACTAATGCTGTTTAATGTAAAATTGCAATAAGTAATACTAACGATAAATCTGTTTTTTCCTAAAACCTCCCAAGGAACCTAAATGCCAAATTTGAGTTTTCTGCGATCAGTAAAACGAAATATCCCGTATTTTCCGTTCCCGTTGGAATTTTGGAAAGTCCTCTCTTAACGCTCTTCTACAATCCCCAAGCAACCTACATGCCGAATTTCAGCTTTCTAGGACCATTAAAATGAAAGATCCTGTTTTTTTCCCCTTTCCCGTGGGAATTTCGGTAAATTATTTCTTAATGGTTTTCTTCACTTCTCAAGCAACTTACATGCCAAATTGCAGCCTTCTGCGACCAGTAAAACGAAAATCCCATTTTTCCCGTTCCCGTCAGAACTTCGGGAAATCCTTTTGTAGTGTTCCCCTACACTCCTCAAGGAACCTAAGTATATGCAAAATATCAGTTTTCTGGGACCAGTAAAATGAAAAATCGATCCCGTTAAACTGAATATAAATCCCGTTTTTTCCTTATCCCGTTGGAATTTCCCAAATTCCTTAAAACTTTTTTACTATTATAATCACCTACTTCTATGCCAAATTTGAAGAGTCTAGTTATTATAGTTCATAGAATTCAGTTAAACTGAATATGTAAATCCCGTTTTTTCCTTATCCCTTGGGAATTTCCAAAAATCCTGAAATCGATGTTTTAATTAATGTAATACCTACTTGTGAATCAAATTTGAAGTCTAGTTATTACAGTTACTGAGATAGGGTCACTCGGAATCGAATATATAAATCCCGTTTTTTCCCGTTACCGTTAGAATTTCCAAAAATCCTTCCTTATGGATGCCTACATTGTATAAGGTATCTATGTGCAAAATTTCAAGTCTCTAGGTCCAGTGGTTTGGGCTGTACGTTGAAATATCAACGATTGCTTTTCGATTGACTTTGTCACCACATTACCCCCTTTCAGGGGTTGAATTCTCAAAAAACCTGAAACACGTGTTTACTTATTTGTTGTTAAGAATACTCCTGTGAAGTTTCGAATAAAATAGTCTAACTAATCTTGTTTCCCCATACTAACTTTGGACCCCCATTTCACCCCCTTAGAGGGTGAATTTTGAAAAATCCTTTCTTAGTGCACCCCTAGACCTTAAAAGGAACCTACGTGCTAAATTTGAAATCCCTAGAACCAGCGGTTTGGGCTGTGCGTTGATACATCAGTCAATCACTTTTGCCTTTATATATATAGATAGGTCTTTTAAAACCATCGGGGGTTGCCAAGATGATTTTTCGATTCAGTGATCTGTTTGCGAAATACCTATTCAACTTTAAAGTGAAAATTTTCATTAAAATCGAGCGTCCCCCCCCATCTAAAATCTAAACTGTTGGATGGAAAAGGAAGGTAATAAGTATATCAAATTTAAAAGGAAAATTATAACGGCTAAGATTGCTTGAGAATTATTAGTAGGTAGTTTAAGAGTAAATAGCAGCCTAAGGTAGGTATAAAATATACCTAAACTTGGAAGATTCCGTACACAATACGAAATCTTTAGTAATATTAAGTAGGTACTTGATTTTTTCGTAATGGCTACGGTACCCTATCATGAGCGTGTCCGACACGCTCTTGCCCGGCTTTTTTTATTTTTTTAAACGCCGCGTTTGCTGAATGCATGGCTACTCTACAGAAAGAAAAACGCTGCATCATCATCCCAGCCTATATACGTCCCACTGCTGGGCACAGGCCTCCTCTCAGAACAAGAGGGCTTGGGCCATAGTTCCCACGCGGGCCCAGTGCGGATTGGGAACTTCGCACGCACCATTGAATCGCTTCGCAGGTTTGTGCAGGTTTCCTCACGATGTTTTCCTGCATGAAATGCTCTAATTATTATATTATTGTCTTTCCTCAATTTCGTTCCTTAAGAAAAGTTTTTGTTCTTCCATTATTTTAAACGATGAAATCGTCTATTAACTGTATCAAGATCGATTTCTGAAAAACACAAACTTCTTTTTCCCTGATACCTAATTCCACAAGATCATGCTGATGTATGCCTAATACATATAAGTTTCTTGTGGCGCATTCTTCTTGGCAATGATGATCTTTCCGAAATTGCTGGTAGTTTATAATGTAATGATTGGGAATTCTATGGGATTTTTACAAAATCCTGGAATTTAAATTCGATTGCAACTCTTTATACTACACAAGAGCCAGCCGCAAAGTAAACACTAGCTGCAAATAACATTAACATTTTTAAATTAGCATCAAATGCGCAGGCGCAGTCACTTTGCCGCTCTGATGACTCTATTCTCACCGGACTGAGACCCACATTTTTTCCAACGTTCAATGTAACCCAAAAGTCGGTAAATAGCTAACAAAGAGGTCGACAATACCCCAATACCAATGTTTGGGCCAAAATAAAAGGTCTTTGAAGAAATTCGGGTATTGTGCGCAGGAGCATTGTATAGCTTTACTGTGGGGTTGCATAAGACCGAACGGTAGCAGTCGGCGCGCACTTCAAAGTATTATTTGTTTACGTACAATATTATTTTTATGGCCGTTATCGAAATGCTTTGAGCTAAGACGGCGTTTTTGAGCTTTCTAATTCTTTGTTTATTTTTAATAGCGGACCCTAAATGCAGGGCTCTGGTCCGTTCTGAGGATTTATAAGCTTTCATTAGGTAAACTTGCGATTTTTGTTTGTTATGGTCAAATCTTGCATGTTGAATTTCATCCATTTCTAGGAGAATCTCGAATTTTCTTCTTCTTTTCTTGATTTTTTTTTCTTTTTTATCCTGTTCTGAGAATTTTTGATTTTTTTCTCGTAGTAAATGGATTAATCTAAAATCAAATACAGATATATAATTAATTTGGAAATACAAGTAGAGTGAATTTAAAATTCCCACATGCAGTAAAAAACTGCTCAATGAAGATTTGAAAACCACGATGTAATTTTTGTGAATTCCGAGAGGAATTTTTTAAAATCCCTGAAGTTCAATTCAACTGCTAAATAGAATGATAAATATATGCGAGCGCAGCCGCGGATTTAGGCTAAGTTTCAGATACAATTTCGCACATTTTATTTTATTTATTTATTTAGCACAACATTAATAATAATTGTTGTTTGTAATTTTTTCTCTGGTTATCTGTGTTCTGTATCGCTTACTATTTCTGGTGTACAATAAAGAGTCTTTGTATTGTATTGAAACACGGCATTACAGATATACGGTACATCCAATTCACCGCAAAACTAAAAATTAAAAAATCTAAATTAACATTAGCATTTTACCAGTAAACTAACAAGACATAACTCACATAACGCTCCTTTTATCCATCTCCTCACAACCTGAAGCTTGCACATAAACTCCGATAGGTACCTACCTAAGCTCAGAGGAGCCAGTTCAAGCTTAAATCTTAAATCATGCTGTATTTAGTTTAACCAATATGTATGTACACTCAGCAGCAGATGTGGATTAGAGGTTACGGTGCGCAAAATTATATACATACGACTCTACCACCAAGTTAATAAGAGGTTCGGATAATTTTTGCACCACAATCCCTCATCTACTTCTGCTGCTGACTGTACTAGGTACTCGTAATAAAAGGAAATGCAACGACCTGCGTGATCTCATAGACTATTACATAAACCCCAGAGGTTTTCAATAGCGTTTCAACTTGTACCTAAAACCTTTTACGTAAAACTGTAATAACGATAATTTTTTTTTGAAAAGCCACAGTTTAAGTAAAACTTTTACATAGCTATATACTTAAAAGCCAAACACCACATGTTTTATTACAGTATCACCAAAATGGCAGTACCAACCATTATAAAGCATGGTTAAGACCTTTTAACCATTTGCAAATTTCGGCCATAAAATGCTTAGGTACACTTTATGGTATTTTAGCCTTAATTTATCTTTCAAGGCCGTACAATAACCAACTGCGTAGGTTTTTGATGATGCCGCGTTCAGGTCATCATAAAACCAGGTAGGTAGATAGATTATAGTTCAGTGTAAACTAACCCTTATGAGATTGTATTTTTTCCAAGTTTTTGTTTTATCAACTCAATGATGCTTTCTGTACCTAGTGAATAGATTTACGTACCTACTAAAGAAAATAAGGTTGCTAATAAACGAATACAGTTATGTGTTTTTTTTTTATAATTTTGACCTATTCAAAATTGTTAAAGCTTAATAAAACTATTTACAACTTTTTGTTAGAAGTAGAATATTTTTAAAATTTTGTTTATAGGATAAATACTAGGTAGGTTGGTTCTTTCTTCGCTCTTGGAAATATTTTCTGCTTAATTTAACTCCCTAGGATTTTTAAACTCATTGAAGCAGTTCTAGAACTTCGTTCAAGGCTTTCTAAAGAATAGACGTTTTTGTAGAGGTACTGTTTTAATTTATCATGTGTTAATACATAATTTTTAGTATATAATAAGTTAATAATTGAAATAATTCTTTGAGCTAGGCGGCTGTTCTCAATCAGATTATCAGTATAAACATTTTACATTGGTTTAAGCCATGACCAACATAATAAAAAAAAACTTATTCTGAACGCATCAAAAACAATCATTGAACAAACTTTTAGGCCCCAAGTTAGCACGCTGAGAAAGCGCGGGAAACTGGCCCCGCCCCTTTCCTGTCCCGCTCTCGCGCGGCCAACCACGCATTCTTTGTTTAGTTGCTTTTCTTTCAAGAGTTTGCGTGATGTTTGAGGTTAGGAAAAGTTGGAGGAGGTATTATGTACGTGGAGAAGGAGGAGTTTTAATACAATGAAATGAATAATGACTTAACGTGTCAGTTTCAGGTTTAGTTTTTAGTAGATATCTGAAAAAAACCACTATCTGTGACCGTAAAGATCCATAATAAGATAAGATTCATAATCTATGAGTTTGTGACTGAAACAGAATTTCGTAATGATACAAACTTACAAAGATGTGAAGAATATTTAATTAAAAAAAGCAAACGCAAATAAACAATCCGGTAATCCGGTCAAAATATGTCAATTTAAGGGGTCGATCAAAAACCCCTGTCGCCGAAATAGCTCGCGTGCTTCGCAAATGAAGTGCCACCCCGCGAGTGCCGCTCCGGCGCCAAACATGAAAATCATAATTTTTCATGAGCTCGTTGATAGGTTTTCGCACCGGCCGCGGTTTCCCGCCGCCCCGCGCCCTAATTACCGCCGCCTCGCGATACGTCACCGCGGCGGTTCAAAAAAATCCACCCATCCCTCTCCCACTCGACACGGGCGGCCGCAGCGTCCCACTCGGTGAGCATTTTTATAAAAACGCAGAGACCGACCGCGGCCGTCCCGCTCGTTCCCGCCGCAACTCCGCCGCGCCCGCACCCTTCGTCTCCTTCCCGCTTTTTACGAGACGTAGGGGCCACCACCCGGGTGGGGGGCGGCGACCGCGCGAACGCAAAATATTGACCATCGGAAAAAGTCGCGTCGTATCGCAGTCATCAGTCGAAACCGAGTCCTCGTGAGCACGCGTCCCCTTCGCTGCGACTTCGGCGCGCGTCGTGAGTCTTCGGCTTGCGGTATCGGCCGCGCGTTTATTTTTCGTCCCCCGGCGTCTTGCGTCGGCCCGCGCCAACAAGTGGTGCAGTCGGCGCTCGCTCGGCGTCTCGCGCCCGCACTTCGCAACTTTCCGGCCCGCGAGTTTGGAGTTCGGTCGCGTGTTCGGAAACTTTTCCGAGTGTTCCTTGTGGCGTGAGATTCAGTGGCGTGTGGTTGGATAGACCTTAGAGTGGCGTCGATGCACCTTCCGCACGCGAGCCCCCCCGCGCCAAGTATGGCGGAAGTATACTCCCATATCCACGAGTACTACCGCCAGAGCCACGGGGATCTGGTGGCGACGGGATCGCCAGCTGTTTTATGCTCGGTGCTGCCGAACCACTGGCGTTCAAACAAATCCCTCCCAGTCGCCTTCAAAGTGGTGGCTCTCGACGACGTTCAAGATGGTACTCTTGTTACCATCAAGGCTGGGAATGACGAGAATGTGATGGCTGAGCTGAGGAACTGTACAGCGGTGATGAAGAACCAAGTGGCCAAGTTCAATGACCTTCGATTTGTGGGGCGCAGCGGCCGCGGCAAGAGTTTCTCTCTCACCATCACCATCAGCACCTTTCCGAGCCAAGTGGCTTCCTACACCAAGGCCATCAAAGTTACCGTAGATGGGCCGAGAGAACCAAGAACGAAACAAAGTGAGTTAATTTTACAAAGTTTTACAACTTTTTTAACGGTTTACATACAAGAGCTTCCTAACATTATAAAGTTTCCTTTTTATCTAAATTTTTACTTTATCTTCGTATTTACATTCCATAAATTCATATATGTATACTTTTAAACATATGGACTACTTCACAAACTTTACACAGGTAACTTATCGAAGAAATTTTCACACATCGCTTGATATTCCTAAATTTAATATGGGTGGGTAGGTATTATACATAGTCTTACCCACAAATAGTATAAAGTTTTCAGGATTGCCTTTGTGTTAAACTAAATAAAAATTAACAATTATCCTTTTTTAAATCGCTTAGGTATGTGTATGATCATGCAATGCACTTTAGATAACAATAATTAATTACAGGTAGCTCTACCACTGCGTACATACAGATTTTTTTTATTAAATGGGGCACGTACCTATTAATAACTCACATCATATTAACGTTAAATAATACTAATATTGGCTTGGTCTTCTGGCAAATAAATACATTCCGTTGAATTTTATACAAAAGTTTCGAACTCTTAATGCAGGGTTTCTCAAACTTATGGCTCCACGTACCCCTGTTAAAGTTTCTAGACGACAGCGACAACGAAAAAATACTCCAAAAGCCAATCTTAATCATCTTGCCAGTTTTGCAGCCACCATTACGTAAACCTTGTCGCGAACCCTTAGGGGTTCGCGTACCCCACTTTGAGAAACCCTGCCTTAATGCAACCACCGTTAGTAGCTGAGCTCGGTATGGAAAAAAAAATTGTTCCGTTTTCGATATTTTCTTCTTCTAAATCGCTTGCTTATACATATACGAGTAGGTACTCTTGATGAAGTAGCAAACCTTTCACGACGAGATCTTGTATTTCAACTCTTAATTATTTATTTGAAACAAACAGGAATAAATTTTACTCGTACCTCTACCCCTCTACGTCCTTTCTGTGATCGAAGCCCTCGTAGGTATACCAACGGATCGTCCTTCGCTCATTTGCTCTTTCAGCTAGATCTCATGTGTCGCAAGTTTAACATAATATGTACCTACCTAATAAAAAAATATTACAATACAAAGACAACGACTCGTTATTGTACACCAGAAATAGTAAGCGATACAGAAAACAGGTACGTAGAGAGAAAATTACAAGATAATTAAGCAATACCTTATCGTTTAAGAAATATATTTTAAGATATCAGTCTTACAGTCCTGAATAAATAGAGAAACGAGATCCTTTAGTCCACTCGATTTCTTTACTCTTCTCGAGTTTAATTTGACCACATTTATTACCTAATAATCAATTAGTAAATGAAAGCTTTTTCACAAAGCCGTCACGTTTTAATAAACTTCCTTTAACTTTAGGTCTACTTTTGAATTATTTTACCAATTTTTATAAAAACTCTTTATATTTATATTTTAATTTGTTCTTAAAAAGGTACACATTTGTTATAGCAAAAGCTTTATTATTGCGAGGGGAAAGTTACCATGTCTTTTGTTTGTGTTTTATATTTAACTTGTACTAACCCTGGGTAATAAGACGTAATAACTTAGTGGGAACATAATGGTCTCTCAAGCAGAGAATCGTGGGTTCAAACTCGGGTACGCAGGTCATTATTTTTTCGTAGGTAATTATGTGATTACATTTGAAAATTACCATGAGCTTTTCGGTAAAGGAAAAGATCTTTAGGTAACCGATATGCCCCTGTGAAGCACTTATATGGTGTGTGTGAGCGACCGTGTGGGTGCTAACTACTCAATCCGCAATGAGCCCCGTGGGAACTATAGTACAAGAGAGAGAGAATAGTAGTAGATTCTGAGAGGAATAAAACAGTGGCCAACGCATTTTGGAGATAGATGGAAGGATCGAAACAAGCATGCAAAGAGCCACCTGCTTTAATATCAGCCACAGTGGAGCGTGCAAAAATATCTGACACGTCCTAACTGCCATAAAAATAGAGTCGTATCAGATATTGGTGGTGGTGACTGCATTCTTATTATTTACGCAACTGTCTTGCCCGTGTGCTTGTGTATCAGCAAGATTTTAGCACTAATTGAAATAAAAAGACACATTTCGCGAGTCTGCGGCTGCGCGGGCGCTGGCTTGATGCCAATGTGGCCGCCGCACCGCCGCACTCACCGCAATCGAAATAGTTTTATTCCGAATATAATCCATTTAAATCGAATAAACTTTTTATTTACGCTAATCCCTAGCAATATTTCAAATGGTACGATGTGGCTAAATGGTTCCAGTTTTTTATGGTTTCGGTGACAACAAATCAGTACTTAGACGAAAACTTGTAGAGAAATAAAACATTAAAAAAAACAGAAAGTGCTGCACAAAAATGACTATTGTTATTGAAAGAATAAGGTATGGTAAAGTAATAAGTGGATACCTACCCACCTAATAATATTTTTTTATAAATTCAGCAATTTTTATCCCTTCGTATCTTTTTAATATTAGGAACATTGGGTATGTAGAGTTCAATTAGACAGAAATATTTAACAAAGAAATTGTTAATTTTTCGTACTAAAAGTTAACTTTTCTTACATTCATAAAAAAGTTACAAATCTACAAAACTGTTACGCGATAGGTATATGTTTTATCAGTAAATTTTCGTTAATTAGTAGCTTTTACAGTAATTTACTACAATATCGTGTACCCATTAATAGACCACGATGTGAGTACCACTGATTAATCTGTCATTTTGATATACCAAAGTACTTAATTAGGTACATCAAAATACTTATATGCAACAGCTGTTTATATCTTACCTAGTCTTATCGAAAACTAATTGTATCTAAATCAATCTTAATCAAGAGCTAATGATAAAACCTTCGATAGTCTTCTTCAGCTTTAACTGTTAAGTCATATTTTAAACAAAAATCATAAATCAAAAAATTGGTAAAGATTTGTATCAAAAGAGTTCTGCCACACAAATAGTAGGTATCTAGTAAGTTAAGAAATTTATAGAAAAATCTTAGATCAAGTAGAGTAGGTAGTTTTCAATGATCTAAACTTAACAACGTGAGTACCTATGTTATTATTACTCGATACTTTAAAGTATCAAGAATATCCTCCCAATACCAATAAATCGTTCCTTCTCTTAACACTCCAAACACCATTTAGCTTCCCAATTCACGTGACAAATACAACTTAAAGCCATCTTCCACTGCGCCGTTTAATCCTAACTGCATCCAAAAATAACCAGATTGCCTGCATTTTAAGAGTTAAATGTTTTGACAGCCAGCTTAAATGGTTATTGATGCCAATGTTAAGAATATCCGAATAATTGAAACAATACTGGTAGCTCGGCTTTTGTTCAACCCAAAGGTTTGTATGATCCTAAGTAAACATGGTGTTGGCCGCATGGGGTGTCTTTTGAAATTGCGGTCAAGTGTAGGTATTGAGTTTTGTTTTATTTTTTTTATCGATATCCATTAACTAATATTATGACGATTGAGTGGTTCTTGCGTTTCGAATTTCACACTAGGCATATCGAAAGGTTAATAAATAAATACATAAATATATTGGGAAAATTGACACAAATAAGGGTTTTTGTGACAAGCTGAAAGTGATGTCCGATTGACAACTTTGACATTTATGTCACGTTTATGATTAGTCAAATTTGAATAGCTAAATGGGCCAGTTAAATAACACATTCAACTCTACATCGTTATCAACAATTATTTGAATGAAATAACATAACCCTAAAAATTTCATTCCTAATACAATCTTTTTGCTGACTGTACTTTTTGTTGACTGTACTTACATTGTCACCCAAACTACATTTGCACACCAAATTTCAAGTCAATCTGAATACTAGAAGTTGGTCAAATTTCACTTGCAAGATTTGATTACAGACAGACAGACAGACAGGACAGACAGACAAACATTCTCAATCGAACTAAGTCAGCCGTCACACCACACGGTCTACAAATCAACTGTACTCGTAATTATAAATGTTTTGACACCACAAATCTATTTCTGATGTTACAACGTTCACCGAGATGTCTGTATAAACAGTCGGTGCCCAAACTTCGGCCAATAATAAAAAGACAGTATGCGGAAAAACTAACATCCTCGGGCGATAAACATCAAAGGAAGTTAATATAGCGATCAATGGCGCAGCGGCTTAAGGCAGTTACGATTAATTAACTGCACTGTAAAGACTTTGAGAAAATAAATATTGTTGAGTTTCACACAGTCGGAGAGACACGTCCAAATTCTTTATTGACTTGACTGCCTTTGCTAACGTCGTCGAGGACTTCGCGAATTGAGAAGACAAAGATAATGGTTAATTGGTTATGTCATGTTGTCCAAAAGGGCCATCCAACATTAAATTTGCCAACTGGAAACATATAAAAAGATTTCTTAGATAGTTGCGGTAACTTTTGCATTTATTCGTTTCGTTCGTTCATCTATGGCGCAGATTGTTGTAATGTGGAACATTTAAAGAAAATTAAAATTTCTTTTTAGACGATTATCGATACCACATCAGTGAGTAGTAAGTAAACAGAGCCCGTATTGTCTAACGCGCTGAAGTCCGCGATCGCTTTCATCATCTCTTTCTACCCTGACAGAAAGAAGTAGTGAAACCGATTGTTGATTGTGATTCCCAGTCCCAGTGTATCAGACATAAGTCCTCTGATTTATGAAATGGCTTAGCTCTCAAAAATTCGAGCAAGCTGTTCCAGCAAAAGCAAATATCAACCGGGCCACGGTACCAAAATTAATATGAGCTCAAGAACTTTCCGCGTCACAATAATCGTGTTTAATATGCGGCACTTGCAGTTTCAGCGGTTACCAAGTTTCTTGGAGCGGCCACGGCCGTAGCAGATGTAAACAATCTCGGGTCGCGTCGTAAACTCCGTTTGATCTCCCCGCCAACCCCGCCTCCCCCTGACTCTAAAATATGGATTTTATGTCCCTGAGCTGCTAAAATACCCACACGCAGCGACCCTCATAACCTCGTACCGCCATACTGTGGATATATCAGATGTTAAGCTTCAGTGAACGGTTACTCCAGAGTTACGGTCTCCGTAGAAGCACGCTGTAGAATAGACCATGTTAAAGAACCGATGCTTTTATATTACACGTTATTTTGAACAAGAAACTCTTTATCTCGAAATTACTTTTGCAGTTGGTTGGACCTTGTGCAAGGTCCGCCCGGATTGCTACCACCATCTTGCTTGCTAATCCTGCCGTGAAGGAACAGCGCTTGCACTGTTGTGTTTCGACGTGGAGAGTGGGTAGCCGGTGAAATTACTGGCACTTGAGGTATCCCATCTTAGGCCTCCAGGTTGGCATCGCATCTGTAATACCCTTGGTGTTGCAGATTTTTATGGGCGGTGGTGATCTCATACAATCAGGAGACCCACTTGCTCGTTTGCCAACTAGTCATATAAAAAAAATTAAAAACTCAGTTAGGTATACGCTGGATTGATCTCGTCGTAATTTTACATTTAACTTTAGAGATATTATGTAAAACCCGACACACCATTGTTTATATAAATAGCGGTAGATGCTTTGATAGTTGGTGTATACCAATACCGCCGTCCGAGTTATGAGCCATAACACTCTGATTCCATTTATTTAACGCGCGCCCGTCACTTCCACATTAATTTACGAGTGACAACACTCGCATCTCGTTCGAGTTATTTAATGCCCATTTGACACTTAAGTCGTATCTCCATGCGTTTATTGTCCTGGTGGTACCAATTTGGCCGCGATCGCTTTTGATTTGAGATCCTCTCAACGATCTTCTTTTGTTTCTCAACGACCCAAGACGCAAATAACCGACAGTAAAACAACGACCGACCACGCTCAAACAGACGCATAATTCTTTAACGAGGTATGACGAGTCAAAATATTTATCTCAAACGTTACGAGGGCATTAAGAATTACTCTGGTTACCCATGTTAATAATTCGAAGCCCCGCATACGCGAAGGGTCGGGGAACTGGATATAATTGAATACTGGCATTAACAAATGGAGCGGGCCATTTCCGAGTTCCACGTTTAACTTATTATTGTTTCCATGATGCCACAGGGCTGGTCACGCGGCGCCTGGATCGCGACAGCGGCCCATCCATTACGTTCTTAATTTAAAACTCCCGTGATTCCGGTAACGACACCCGAAACACTCACTAATCCAGCAAAGCATTGTTTACAGTTATAAAGTGTTTGCATTACCAACGTTTTTAGCTGACTATAAAAACGTCAAAGCCGATCGTCAATCTGATAACAAACAACGCTCGCATTGTTTAAAACAGTTTAAAATTAGGCAAACTATTCGAAACTTGCACAATAAACTTCAAGAGTCGCTAAGAAGCTTTGTTTATCACTAAGACAAAGTATATGAAGAGATCGTAAACAGTTTAATCCCGTAATAAAAAGACTATACACCTGAGCTATAACCGATCGATTGGGACTAGATTAAAAATGCCGTAAAACAAAAAAGACGTCGGCAGTAGTGTCTTCAGTAGGCTATTGATTAAACAAATAAAAACGCGTTTCGCTAGCTGAAAGGCGATAGGCAACGTGACGGTGGAGGGTCGTAAAAACGTATGGCACAGAGGAACCGACTAACTGCAGTAGTAAACTGGCTCGTTTTGTATACAGGCCCCTTGTTATAGCTCGGTAAACAGAACGCGGGCCGTGTGTCGCCGCCTTTACGGCCTGTCTTTGTGACTTTAGTACTCGCGGATGCGGACGCGGCTGAGACGGTGACTTTGGATCCGCCTCACATTCGATACTCAATAGGAATTACCAACGCACCCAGTAGAGATGGTTACATTTTCTCCCCATTCACTGGCATATACTGACCAAAATTCAGGAAGAAAACATCAACACGCCAATTCAATCAACGATATACGAAACATTTGTTAAGGCGACTGCTCTTCGTTCTTTTAGTCCTAACTTTCCTTGACCCTTTCACTGCTGGCATATAGATATATATATATATAACGTTTATTTGTTACTGCAAACACACACAATCAAAATTACAGAAATTAAAAAAAAAACAGTCCTAAGTTAAAAGTAAAAAATATATATATTTTCAAATTGACCCTAGATGACTTTGGCAGATTTCAAACGCATAATCGTTTACTAACTTTCGTCCAATGTCTTACGCATAAAACATTTGTTATAGTCTAATATAACTAACGTCTGGAATAAATATATCATTTCATTTCATTTCATTTCATAGTAAAACGCTGAAATGAACTCAGTAACGTTCAATCCACTGGGCTGTTTTCAAAATGTATGGCCGTTACGAATCCCCGATAGCGTGCAGTTTTGACAAGTGCAACGGAACTGAAATGGAAAATGTATGGGCAGTCGGTAGCTGTAACGGCTCTTACATGCGTTCAAAGTACTCTACGAGTTTAAAGCATTAAAGTCCTCTCCACACTCTTTTATAAATATTACGAGAAAGACGTCTGTGTGCCGTCTCTGTTGTTTTCTCCAAATAAGAGTTGATATTTATATCTATCTATCATATAAAAATTATGTGGTGAAACATGCCCTAAACGTGTTTCATTTTACAGATTACGGTTACGGTCATCCGGGGGCGTTCAGCCCGTTCCTTCTCAACCCGGGGTGGTTGGATGCGGCCTACCTCAACTACGCTTGGGCCGACTACTTTAGGCCGCCGCAACTGAGGGACCAGGCCGCACTCGTTAAAGGTAATAGAAAACTTCGTTTTTTAACCCCCTACGCAAAAAAGGGGAATAAGTTTGACGCCAATGTCTGTATGTGGCATCGTAGCTCTCAAACGGATGGATCGATTTCGACTCTGTTTCCTTGCGGTGGTTCTTATCTTACCTATGTTTGATCAAAATAGGTTCAGTCATTTTTGTGATATTAAACTGATAATGTGAGGGGTTTTCAACTTTTCTAAGGTGTTAGGAAGGAGTCTTTTGTTACGTGTGTCAGGTGTTTAGGCTTTTTATAGTTCCACTTCTGTATGGCATAGTTCCACTTGGTTTATAATAAATAACCTAACCTAACCATAAAAATTGCATTTTTAATACAAGTTTTTTTTGCTGACTGTACTTTTTGTTGACTGTACTTGTATTGTGACCCAAATTACATTTGTATACCAAATTTCAAGTCGATGCCATTAACCGTTGAAGAGTTCCGTCCTGCGCAGACGATCCTGGCCGGACTAGATACCAGTATGTTACTGCTAGACTATTGTATTTTACATAAGTATTCCAAATTTCAAGTCAATCTGACTACTGGAAGTTGGTCAAGTTTAACTTGCAAGATTTGATTACAGACAAACAGACAGACAGACAAGCAGTCAGACAGACAAACAACGGGACAGGTGAAACTAAATAAAAGTTTGTAAAAATACGGAGAAGTGAAGACGAATCCAAGATCTATGAGGAGCCAAAGTCCCTGGAGCCCTGCTTTATCTTTGCTCCTGTTTGATCCAGTTCGAAAATTGTCATAAAATATGCAGATCCCAAATTAATTACCGTAGAGACTGAGCTGAGGGCCTCGTGCTTTTAGTTCGCTTGACAGTTTCATTTTTATTATTGTTGATTCCGTGGTTGAAAATAAAAGAGTATCCAAGACAAGTCTTTGATACTCTTTTATCTCAAGAGATTATACATGCAGCAACGATAATACACTCATTAATCATGCATAAACATCGAGTTGCATAACCCTCGTGCAGGATCAGACAGAAGCACCGTATTTAGCACTCGAAAAACATCCAGCGTTTTGTACTGGTATTTGTTAATTTTAAAATTCCCGATTTAGCAAACAACACTCGAAAACATGTTGCTTGCAACAGCACCCCCTCAAGGCCGTGCAAAAGCGGCTCAAATAAAAGAAGCAGCTCTTGAGCGCTGAAAAACAACACCGCCCCGACCGAAGCAAAACCACCCGTTGAAGTCCGCTAGGGGGGGTAGAGGGTACCTATAGAAAAAGGTTAAAAAAGCACCGCCTTCACGTTCGAGAGAGTGTGGAGTCAATTTTATTCCAATGTAGGCGGCCGCGCCACTGGCCACTTTTTGTTTCCGTCGTTGCAACGCGAGGAGTACTCGTACTGTACTCAAACGCCTACAGACTTTTATTAAGCCTACATTAACTTCGTTTGCATCGTCGGATTCATAAGGTCGGAAAATGAATACCTAATTTTGATCCGGCGAATATTGGCTGGCTTTTTTGTTTTAAATGTCTGTTTTACAATTTCAACTATATAAGTAGGTGTCTACTTAACTGTAAATGACATGCTTAGATATAAAGTTGCTCTAAAACTCCAATGTTTCTTGCTAATAGCATAACACCAATCTTCTGTATTTGTGATTCAACAACACGCTACGTTGGTAAATTCAATGACCTCTAATTAAAAATAACAGACAAAGCAAAAACGGAATCAAATCCAACGAGCGGGATCACCTCAATCAGGCGCGACGCCGATATTGGCCCCCACCTCACCAAATTACCCCCTACTTACGACCCCTCCCACCCTCACTGCCTTTAAAGTGGTCTGCGCACCACTGCTACTGCTTCAAACAGAAAAAGTGCAAAAGAGGACCGGGC
The DNA here is from genome assembly GCF_025370935.1 of Choristoneura fumiferana. Lineage (NCBI taxonomy): Eukaryota > Metazoa > Arthropoda > Insecta > Lepidoptera > Tortricidae > Choristoneura > Choristoneura fumiferana. Next base: position 12,371,764 of record NC_133494.1, read on the forward strand.
TCTGTACCACCTCGGAGCCCTTTGTGGCCCAATCTGCGCCTGCATCGTGTCCTTTTTATGTGCTAGCTTCTCTTACACGTTATCGAGAATCAAAGCTTGCACGATGCAAGAACATTTTGAACACTGTAGCTAATGAAAATTTCACATTTTCCGTGTCCTCTTTGTCCGCTGCGAGAGATACCGCGCTCCTTATCGAGATGGCGCGCGGCGGGCGCTCACACGTGGCCACGCGTGCTCGGCATCGCTAATGCACCGACATCCACTCCGTCGTACTAAACAGAAAGGAGATGTATCGTGCCGAATTACCCCGGCATGTTGTCTGCTACGTAAAAGACGACGTCGCATTCGGATAAATAAATATTGCACCCTCGCCCTCCCGATATTGCGCTAAAAAAACATCCCTTTCGGTGAAGCCGCCTTTAAACGCCTACAGATTGTACATTATCCTTAGTACGATTATGCACCCTCGATGTTCAGGGAATCAACGGAGTGCCCGCGCCCCGGGCCGTCCCCGGGGAGTCGTATCTCATATTACGTCATGTCGGCAAATCAGGCAACAGTAGCCGTCATAAAAAGCTGAATATTGGGTTTAATGGATGTTAACGTTTGTTTTCTTCTTGTCAACAGGTGCAGCATTACCACCACCGATGTCGCTGCCGGGATCGGATCTATTCCCGTTCCCTCCAGCGATGGCGAATCTGCCGCCAGGAGCGGCGGGCCTGATCCCTCCTCCTGGTGCTTTCCTTCCAGCAAATGGGCTCTTGCCATTCGGGCCACATCCTGGTGATTTAAGTTTGAAGACCTTACCTCCGGAACTAACACTGAAAAACGGTATAAGTCCATACGATGCTTTGAGGCACCTTCAAAGCAATGTGTCGTCATTAGATACTTCTAGTGCACGTCTGTCGCCGACGAGCAGTAGACAAAGTGGTAGTCCGCGTAGTATGATCAACGCTAGTCCAGACCGATCGAAAGCGGATTCCAAATCAGAAGTCAACTCGACTCACGATGCGACTATCTCTGATGAGTCTGACGAGGAGCCAATAGAGGTGGTTAAATCAGCGTTCCATCCGACGCGGCCTGCGAATGTGGAGCTGCAGGAGATGAAACAAGTGCAAGCAGCGGATTCGACGGTGGTGGATCGGCCGCGCGTGCGCAATGAGCTCAAAGCGCCCGCGCCGCGATCAACGCGACACCTCACTACTAGCCCCACCTCCACCAAAATCACCAACGGGACGATACAAACGCATAAATCCGTGTGGCGGCCATACTGACTGTTCTAGCATCCAAGTGTTGACTTAATTCTAGTACCCGCCCGTCGAAGGGCCTGTTAAAATGTGATAAACCAATGAGCTTGTACATATTATAGGTATCGAGATTTAAATTTGATTTATACGAGATATTTATTGTTAGAATGATTAAGATTTGTGATTAAGTGTTTCTAGCTGGTCTAGACTAGTGTATATTTGTAAATATAAAAGGTGCATGATTTTAAGAAATTACGCAAACAATTGTTAATTTAATTGCACATGTGTTCAAGCTTGTCGACAGATGTAGAAATAAGTATTGATTTATTTTTAAAATATTTTATTAGATAAGCATTTCATAGAGACAACTCCTTAAATCCAAATAGGTATATAAGTAGATGTATTTGAAGATTCTTTGAAAATGACTGATAAACTATTAAATTAAGAATACAGAGACTTGTATTATTGTAAATATTGTACTTATTCATAGGTATTTATTATCACAACAAAGAGTAGTTATAGCCGATAATCTGTCGAAAGGTACATACATAATAATTATACTGGTTGTAAAAATGTATTTAGGAACGAGATAAAGAGAGTATTCTAAAAAATTAAAATGCAGTTTTCGTGTCACCCAATTCCCTTGAATCCTAGGAATGCTCACCTCTTTCAAAATCCGAATAAGATCTCTAAACTGTACAGCCGTCCTACCATACACAATAAATTACGAAAACCATATGTGGTCACTCGTCTTTGTTAGTACAAACAAGTGCAAACAAAACGCGATACTGCTCTACCTACCAACATATTTGAGACAAAACACGAGAACACAATCTGTTGAACACATGTTAGATTTTAGATATTCGTAACAATTCGGCCTACCATTTATCCAATCCAGTCCTACCTAATATTTATCGAATCCAGTCCATGTCATAGAACGAAAGAAAAAATAATTTTGTATAGCGAAATTCGGCACAACTAATATTAGTCAAAAGTGAAACTTAAAACTAATCTTACACGCTACACAGAAAGAAATTAAATTCAGTAAGTAACTACCACATAATACGACGTTTTAACTACTTATACTAATCAGCACCGATTTCAAAAGTACACTTTCAGGAGTGAAAAAAGGTACTTAGAAAATTATCTGTGTTTGGAAAATATTGTAATTAGGTTGGTATACCTATTCCAGCTCAAAAGTAGCTGTAATCTTAGAGCACTAAAATACTATTAAATAGGTATATATTATAATAGTTGAAATAAACAAAATACTGGGACGGATTGAAATGTTTTAAATAAAATAAAGACGGTGACAAATTATAGATACCAAGGAGTTAGTTTGACTGTAGTAAACTACACGTTTCCGTTTTTCTCCTTGTTTTATCACGTATTAAATTACCAAAAAATTTACTATCCACGTGTTTTATATCTATATACTATTCATTAACAAATTTTAAAATCATAACCACTCGCTCAACCAGTTCGCAAATTCCGCTTCACCCTACTCATCCTTTGGTTGACCGTCTCCGGAACGGCCTGGCTTGTTTGAGGAGAGGCTGACCGCGGGGTTGAGGGGTCGAGCCGAGGGGGGCTGCAATCAGCTAACCAAATCAGCTTGGGTGCAAACACAATTGATAGCACGCCGACGCATGGAAAACTGCACGAACAATGCCGTATTTGTTTTAGGTAAGCAGGGTACCTAACGTTCTCTGAGTCTGTTAAAGCTTTGAACGTTTGTAGAAACGAAAAATTAACAGGAAATTGGTGAGCTAGAATTAAAATAGAAGCGATCGCGTTTTCGCAAAGTCCGACGTTGGCGATCGCGACGTGAGACTGCGACTGGGTTACGTGACCCCTAGCTTAGTGGCGCATAACTAACTACTTGTGTTATATTATTATACAGACATTTATTCAACATCAAAAAGTACACTAACTCCTAAAATAAAACACAAATTGCAAAAACATTTGATAATGTCGAAAAGGAACTTGACTCAGCATTATGCTGTAATAAATAGGTTCGTGCCTACTACAGCGCTGATTTTCAGTTAATGCCATCATATCTTTGCATCTTAACGTATTGGACCGGAATCAGTATAAGCAGCATAAGTTTGTTAACCTACTTTTGTTACTAGTTTCGATCAGCTTTTATAGGGTAGTAGGGTAATTATCCAAAATTACTAAAAAAAATATACAAACATTGGAACATAGAACCTCCTCCTTTTTTGAAGTCGGTTAAAAAAGTCCTTGGCCGTGTGACGGGTCAATAAGAAGCACTGAAGGATGCAATGCAGGCGACTAAACTCATACTAACCGGAACCCGGTCGCGGACGCCTGTCACAGTCGCTGTATGGCCGTCCTGCAGGAAAAAATCAAGATTTAAATTAAGCACGAGGCTTTCGATAGTTCAGTACATTTTGACACCACTTGATTGAGCTTACCACTGAATAGAGATTTCTCTTTTCCAGCAAATGATGATAGCACGAGTGATCGCCTAACCCCATTAGAAACATTTAATAAGGAGTGACTCTTTTTTTCATTCTATAATTACCTAGCTATTAAATTGATGTTAACGTTAATTAATGGCTTAATAACTAGTATAACTACCAAAGTGAAAAAGATTATACCAAAAGTGTACTTAAAAAAAACTCGCAAGTTTGTGATGCATAAATGGATGTCATCATCAAACAATCTTCAATGCTAAAACGTCTAAATGGATTTGATTTAAAATTAGCTCTACATACTCCGTGTTGTTTTTGGATTCTATTAATTACGGGAACGTTCAACAGCCTTTTGACGCTTCAGTCAGATACGCAGAATGTCAGGTTCTCAAAGATAATTATGTGCAGTAACACAGTACAGAAGTTCTTCATTTGTGTGTGACGTTTTTTAGGGTTCTGTAGTTAGGAAAGTACTAGTAGTAGTACTAGAAAGCTGTAATTTGGCATGAATATACTATACATATCAGTCACGCCGACAAAGTAGTAAAATAAAAAAAACGTACCTACGGACGTAATGGAGGTGATTTTTTTTCCTGGACTAACCCTATAGTGTGGGGTATAGGTGGATAGGTTTTTTAAAACCATTGAGAAGTTGCCAGGACGATTTTTCGATTCAGTGATCTGTTTGCGAAATATTCAACTTTTAAGTGCAAATTTTCATTAAAATCGAGCGTCCAACCCCCCCCCTTTAGAATCTAAGCGGTCGGGTGGAAAAATTTGAAAAAAAAAACAGAATAAATATATACTGAATCACGTGCCAAAGTGGCGAACCTTTTCACTGCAAATGTCATAGCGATATTCCATATTATTAATCATGTAGGTATTTTAAATAACGCAACGACATACTGGCGAGGCGTCTGCCACTGTAATTGATAATTAGAAGCTGAAGGATGTTTATTTGCAGCTCATGCCAACCTGAAATAAAAATAAATCCAATGGCGTTTTCATCTCGCGACTGTACTTACTATGTAGGATATCTTGTGTGTTGTCTGACCACCCTATTTGGTTGTATTAAAAACTTGTGGCCAGACGGCCGGCCTCGCTTCACTGAGTATTTCGAATTTGAAATTTTGTTTGAGCGAGTATTTGAATGCATGACTGATTACGAATATATACGAGTAGTTGGGGTGTTCAGCTTCAATGGCCAAGTACTGTAGCGAAAAAAAAATTGTACTCTGTTTCGTGGTGATAGTGTCGAATAGTGGCAGGCCATTTGTCGCCGGGTATACGGTACGGGGGCGTAATTATGTTTCGGACTTGTAATTAGTGAGCATGTCTATTTATTTTCGATATAGTATTAAAATTTCAAAATAAACTTTGTATTTTAATATGAACATAAACGTATCGGTTGAATTTACACGCAATACAATTATTAAGTTAGTAAAATTACTGTTTAAAAAAACATTATTAAACTATTCAACTTTGTTGTAACGGTTCGATTATTTTCGATCTTTTCGGAGATCGTCTGAAAACTATATTTAAATATTTTTTCATTCAAATTAGTTGTTTTCTCAAAATAAAAATAAAAAACACGTAATAAACAGAGCATTCGCATATATCCATACTAATGTGTACGTGTGCGTTTGTATGTTTGTGTGTATGTTTGTCTGTCTTTCACGTCGAAACGGAACGTCGGATTGACGTGATTTTTGGTATAGAGATAGTTTATGGGCCAGAGAGTGACATAGGCTAATTTTTATCCCGGAAAAACGCACAGTTCTCGAGAGAACAATGCGCGATAACCGAATTCCACGCGGGCGAAGCCGCGGGCAAAAGCTAGTAAAGCTATAAAATTACATAACAGTAATGATTACTTATTTTAACGACACCTATAAATTAATAATCACTACCACAATCGAGACTTATCATTATCACGCTAACAATCGAGTAATAATTTACCTTGGTGTTACCAACATTACCATTAAGTACCTACAGTGGGTGGTCAAAGGCGTTTGGCAACCTGATTCATTTCGCAACTGTTTAATATTTCTGAAACTGTAATTATTTTAGGATTTTTATAAAATTAACCTAACCTAAGCTAAAGGTTTTCTACTCAATGGCCCTCCTGAAATATTTACAGCTTTACCCCCTTATTCATAAACGACAATCAAACCTATTTTAGTTAAAATGCCGCTAAAATTCGTTTGTCCTTATCTGTCACTTCGACATTTGTATTTGTTAGAAAGGGACAAAGCATTGTTTTATGAATAAGGGGGTTAGAGTTTGCGAAATGAAAAGTTGCGAAATGAATCACGTTGCCAAACGTTAGTTGCGAAGTGAACGGATACCATGGTCAAGAGTAGACAGTCTACTCGTATCGCAGTACCTACTACTTAGTAATTATGAGTGAAAATCATAAAAGTGTAAAACATTATATCTATAATTAATATCAAATCGATATTTCTCTGATAAGACTAGACACAAAATGTTCTATTGATTTTCGATTCGAGTTCGATATTGGGTTTAATATTTGGTACGTACCTACCTACCTACATAGGCTCCAGTTTGACTATGAACTCATCGAACTCAATGTTTTGCAAAATCTTCTGGGTGGTCACTGAACCTCTGAAGGGGATCTCACACGGTCCATGCAATATATATATACTTACCTATTTGGTTGTACGTACCTATTACAAATATAGCAAATGGCTAATAAAATATAGCAGCAATAAAAAAAACATTATGCTCATTTAATGTATAATGACGTAAGAAAATACAAATTACTTACCTACTACAAATGGAGGTATATGGCGTCTCAAAATATTTGAATCCGGAAAGGATTGCGTTGTAAAAAACCATATTTACTGATCTAGGTGACAGTAAAATTTCACATTACAGCACCAATATAACTCCCACGTGCGCAATGACAGGTGGAAAATGTTTTAGAATGGACGCGAGGAAAATTGTCGAACAAAGGATACGGGAGCAAATGATTTTTCATCGTGAAGCAGACCCGGCCTCAGGCTGTTACTGGTAAGGCTGGGGTTCCGTCAAAACGAACATTCAATCCACGCGACGCGACACGAGCAATAATAGAGACTTTCTCTTGGCATTGTACCATATGATACATAAGTTTAGATCATCTTTTTGTATTTTTTAAAGTTTTTTTTTGATAGCTGTAGGTACAAGACTCCAACGAGGCTTGAATTCAGTACACTAGTTTCAACTTGCCAAGAAAACGGCAGCATTATGAAAATAATAAGCAAACTTTGACGTACAAATTAGTACCATTAAGTAAGTAAATGATTAATGAAACATGAATGAATGAATCAAATGAGGTCAGCAAGGAATACTTCCATGACTTTTAAGTCCATAGAGGTTAGCTTACTTAATTTAATTTTTATTCCAGCATAGGTAGGTATTACTTTATTGTATAAGCATCTAATTGGCTTGATTTAAATTGATATCGCCAAGGGTCGCCAAAGTCTACAAATAAAATTAATAATCAATCGATAAATTAAATATTAAATAGGTAGGTATATCAAAATTGTCATTATAAAATGGTGATTGTAAAACTGTGTATGCTAAGCTAATGGAAACGATTTTTTCAACATATGTATTTATAAACGTATTTTCATTAATACCACAACAAACTTTACTGTTACAATAATAATAATAAAAAACTTCGACAAACATTCAATAAATCTCAACGTTTCTAAATTGTGTTTGTTTTCTATCTTTGTGCCATAAAAATCATAAATACTTACATATATTTACTGACTTTACCTAACCTAATTTTTTTTTTTTATATATAACTTTTTTTATTTTTTTACTTGATGGATTTGCACGCTAATCTAAGTTAAATTTAAATAAACTCAAACTTTAATATTCCATGATGGAAGTGCAGCCTAACGCCGCTCTTGCCGCGGGCCGGAGCGCGACACCACATATCGATAAGATCGTCCCGCGTGCTTTTATTGTTTCAGTCGTTTCAGCGGAACCCCCTTCCCCATCCACCTCCGGGGCAACCTAAAAAATCTAAATGGACACTCTAAATGTCACGTATAGGCATTAAATGCCATTTGTGCGCAAATTAAATATACGTGTTTTACATTTTTAGGTCGAATTAGGGGCGTAATTAAATTGCTGGGCGCGATTTTTTCGGGCTGGTAATACTTAAAATGTTTTAGATATTTTGGTGGGGACTGATATATGTATGTGATGTGTATATTTACTTACATATTTAAGATGTTGTTAGCCGGAGATAATAGAAAAATAATTAAATTTGACTCATGTTTGCGACAGCGGGAAACGACAGAGAGCGAAAGATAAAGATATTTTTAATCATATTATGAAAGGTAAGCTTATTTTATTTGTGGTGAACACATTATGCGTCATATCACATATTTTGATAGAAAAACAAAACCACGTGCATCATCCTTTTTTAAATTGCCTACATTAATTACATTTCATGAGTATGACACTATCTAAACTATTTCATCTGTGATTTTCCTATAAATAAATAAAAATATTTTTCCCAAATAATTAATTCCTCAATGAACAATTTCATATGGAAAAAGTTTTTCTTTTACTTGTAATAATGAGGGCTATCAAGTATGAATTCGCCGCTAGAGGCGCTAGTGTAGCGTGAGGTCTCCGAAATTGCAAATCTCATAGTTTTTATTTATTTAAAATTAGAATCATTTTATGAATATTTTGCATTACCTGAAATTAATTATGGCAATTCTGCGTTACGGGGCAATGCATGTCTGTGTTTTGAGACAGTTTTTTCTTTCGGAAACTTTTGTCCTCCCTTTTTTACCGAACAAAACGGGACTACGCAACACTGTGGTTGCTCGATATTTTTATGGTACGGTTTTAAGGTGTATTGAATATGATTTTAATCTAAACTTTGTTTTCGCGCCCGTAATAACAGACTTTGAAAGCCACACTTAAAAACCTCACGCAACAGTGGCGCCATCTAAAAAGCCAAAAAACGATAGCCCTCATTTCATGATTATTGTAAAACTAACCTTACCTACCTATAGATTTCTACCTGATAGTCCTGAAATATATCCTGAATAGTTCACAGTTTAAGAAAAAAAAAACATTCGTTAATATGAAACGGTTGGAAAATTAATAATTCGGGAAAAACCAGGATCCCTTATCTATGGATAAAACACACTAAGAAACATCCACCTAAATCCTGCCCATCTAATCTCAAACATCCCACTCAAAAATCAAAAGGGGCCGGACTCGGCCGGACAAAGCAAAGAAATCGTTGATAAACATTTAATGCATGTATAAAAATGGCAATAAATTTGATTTACGCTTCTGTCCCGGTAAAAAAGGGTAATATCGAAAAATAACATGCGAATGGAGGGTGGGGATTAGGCAATATTTGTGTGTGGAGGAGGTCGACCAGAGTTTTGGCTTGTTAGGATTCATTAATTAGAAACGATATAACACATTTTAGGATTTTAACAGGGATATGAACAAATGAGACTACACAATGCGCACACGGGTCGTATTTGTATATTTTTCTGTAAGTAATGTAGTAAAGTATGATAAATATATTAATTTCAACTGGCTCTAAGTGTTTCCACTAACTTACAAATTTTATTTAAACAGTCAAGGGCAGTGTACAGTCAAGGGCAAAGATATCGACACGGCCAAAGTTGCAAAAATATGTAAACACGGCCTTAATGTTAAGTGCATAAAGACGTGTATACATATTTTTGCAACTTTGGCCGTGTCGATGCATTTAATTTTAAGACCACCAATATTGTACGTCCGAAATGGGCAAACTGTTGATACTATTCAATGTATGACTTGCGATCTTTTGTACAGTCAAGGGCAAAGATATCGACACGGCCAAAGTTGTAAAAACAAAGTTGATTGTAAAAACATAGCTACCTATGAGTATATATAAGTATACTAGTACAAGGCCCCTCCACACTCAAACCCCAATCAAACTGTACTCACGAACCAAAACACGGACAAAAACTTTCAAGAACGGAAATCTCTTTGAAATAAATACATTATAGAGCCGCGGCGGAGCCAAGCATGAGTACAAGAAGCCACTTAAAAAGATTGGCACTCAGCGAACCGGCATAATCTATGCAAATTACGCCAAATTAGGAGTCGTCAACACGCTACGCCTCCTCAGAGTAATTCGGAAGGCAAACCCTCCTTTATTATTAATATTTATTCCATGCCTCGGCCGAATCAAGAAAAATGTAAAAATCTCCGAAGCGCCGTTGATGAGACGAATAAACATTATGGAGTTCCTCGAACATGGTTGGTGTTGTTGTACGGGAAGTTATAGCGTTTTAAAATCAACCCCCGCTTTAGTTAGATATGTAAATACCTACTTCATTTTAGTTTTTTATGACACAGAGTGGCAAACGAGTAGTGGGTCATTTATAAAAATATGTATACATATTACTAATTTGGCAATTTATAGCCAATCGAAATAAGTTAAGTAGAAACTTTAGAACTAGTTGATAAATTAATGAATTTATCAACTAGTTCTAAAGGCCCCAACGGCCATCTGTTCTTCGTGCTATATGGCCCACCTGCCCATGCCACTTCAATGAGCTAATTCGAGTGGAGACCGCAGTTCCGCAAGCGCAGCGTAGGACGTCCACCAACGAGATGGACGGATGACCTGGTTAAAGACTTGTTTGACTTTAATAATAAAATATTTATTATTATTTATTTAAGCCACGGGTTCACGGTAGATGCAGGCCGCTGCAAACCGAAGCGACTAAAGGTCTATGGGGGAGGCCTATGGCCAACAGTGGACGTCCTATAGCTGAGATGATGATGATGATTTAAGGGCCGGCATAACGTACCTGTGTTATCCCACGTGTTGGTGCGTCCATGGGCCGCGATAGGTAATTGATTCCCATCAGGTGACCCGCATACTCGTTTTCCCACTCTTATGTAAAAAAAAAAAACTAGATTTTTACTTATTCTAAGCCTTAAAACCAATATTTACAAAATATAAGCAGATCGCTGTTGGGCAGGTTGCCCATAAGGCTGGCTGCGTTTCCTCGTTGTATGGCAATGCCAATACGTTGACGCAAGAAAAGAGCTAGCCCTATATGGTCACTCGTGGTAAGGACAAGCTTCTTAGCTACATGATAATATAAACTTTTTTTTATTCGTCTGGATGGCAAACGAGCAGTGAGTCTCCTGATGGTAAGAGATCACCACCGCCCATAAACATCTGCAACACCAGGGGTATTGCAGATGCGTTGCCAACCTAGAGGCCTAAGATGGGATACCTCAAGTGCCAGTAATTTCACCGGCTGTCTTAATCTCCACGCCGCAACACCACAGTGGAAGCATTGCTGCTTCACGGCAGGATTAGCGAGCAAGAACTGTACTTATAAAAAAAAAATATTATACTTATTAACTGTTTTTATCTAAAATGTCGTAAAGTTACATTATTCTTTACATATCAGAAGGTGAAGTGCATAGTTTATGGTCAGCGAAAAATTAAAAAGTTAAAAAGAATTGCAGGCGGCGCTAGCTCGAAATAATGAATTAGCGCGCCTGCAATCAGTCACTTTTTTTTTAAAGGTTAAAAAGCCATGGAAATGTTGACACAAGTCGATACAGCCAAGTCTAATGGCGGTATCAGATATTTTGTTGGAACTCCGGACTTTTTTTATTGGGTCTGAAATAGCTTGTGGTGTTTTTCCGTGGAAAAATACACCTGCAGTTATTTTTAATGAAAAAGGCGGGAAAGCATAAGAAAATATTGAAATAAAATTAAATTTTTATAATATATTAAAGAAAAAGTTTGTTCTATTTCAGAATTATTCACCATTTTTGAGAAAAGCTTATATTGTCTCGGCTGGAAATAGCAATTGCTGGCTTCGTATTAGTTAAACGGACTCGCAAGCTCGTCCGTTTAATACTGATACTCAGCCAGCAATTGCCTACTTCCAGGCCACGACATAATCTACTATAAAGATCAAACGAATATAAATATTTTAATGTAGAAGTATAAGTAACAATTGCTGCTATTCAAAGTTATCTGAGAGTTTTTTTTTTTAACTTCAACCATGTCGAACTATACAACGCAGCGGTAGAAACATTAAAAAAAGTTAAGAAAGCGGCAAAACTAAAAGGAATGCAAATAAAAATCATAAAATCTCCCAAAAAACATTGTTTTAAATAATGACCGTAGCAGGCCGGGTATAAAATGTTCTCGCCAGAAGAAAGCTACCGGTCGTTTCTTCTCGATGACATTTTGTACCTGGACCAGTTACTGCTCAAACATTCCTCATAATGCAGTTTTTTATGCCACCACGTGCAAAACGAAGGAAATACTGAAGAATAAGTTTAAATTGTCTAAATAACTTTGTATTACCTACTTGTATACTATCCGTAGTTTATATTTCGGCAAGAAACATTTTTATTGTTATAAATATTTGAATATGATCATTATCATTTTCGGCCTCTAAACGAGTATGTCCTACTGCTGGACACAAGCCTCCTTTCAGACTAATAGAGTTTGAGGTTGAGTTCAAATACACGCGGTCTTAGAGTACATTAAGAAATGTTATGTTTTGCTGGCGTACTTACCTAATAGGTATCAGACAATTTCACATATGTAAATTCCGAAAAATTAGAAATGCGAGTACATCTGGGCTCGAACACCGATCCCCTGGATCAATCAAACCGCCTAAAGGTTTTGTCTTAAGTTTAAAAAACACGCTACGGCTTTTTCTAAACATTTGAACAGGTTATTTTTATTTCCGTAAATTTCAAATAACCTGATACTGATTAGCTGCCGAATCCAAACTAAGTATAAGTAATTCTAACTCGCAAGGCAAATAGCCAAGAAGGTTGAGTATGTTAGTTAGAATCCGATCAGTCTTTTGTTTCAAGGACTTTTTTGAACAAATGTTGCACAAACGTTGGCCATTTCTATTAGGTCCCCGCTGGATTTTCCAAACCCTGAGCTCAGGCTCAGCAGACGGCCTCCTTACCTATACCTAGACATCACTCACCAAATCCACTCGGCTAACCCCCGACGCATACACAAATTGCACACGCCTAAATGGGTTCCGTAGTCCGTCCACCGGCCCGCTAGTCATTAAGCCACGGAAGCAAGTACAGCGGACCAATTTCCCTAGGCCGGGTCACCAATTAACGACACTTGGTGGACGCCGACCGAAGGGTTAGGCAAGATGTTTGTTATGATTTACGTAAGGGCCGAACCCTACGGACTTACGGGTTACGCTGTGTGGAGCGAAGGTGAATTTTATTGACTCTGGTTGCGGAAAGCTGGCTAATTGAAAGCCCTGGTTTTGATTTAGATTGTTATTTCAACAGGCTCAGCAGCAGGCTTAATGCCAACGGATTATTTGAAATCAAGCACAATTTTAGTTCAACTTTATACAGTCATGTCTTTTTTTGTATTGATCGAGTAAATGATGGTGTTATTGTAATTTAAGTAGAGTTCTGGGTAATTGGCATAACAAACGACACACTATAATTCTTTTGATGAAAAAAATGTGAAAGTCTACGAGTATTAACCCCTTTACACCATTAAATTAATTAAAAAACAATCAATGACCTATACCAAAATGCTTGATGGAAACTTTACCATAAAATCAAAATGCCTTTTGAATTTTAGTTGCAAAACTATAAACTATCTTTGCACGGGAGGAAGGGAACTCTTGAATATTTCCAAATAACCTAATCTAAAGTGAGTCAGAGCTCTCAGAAGAGCTAAACTGTTTCAAGTAGAAAGAAGAAATTATTGGCAGTTGCTTTCCAAAGAAAACAATGGTTGTCCTTATTTAAAAGAGACTATGTTATTGCGCTTTTTTGCCCTAACGGTGAACCATTTTTAATAAAAGTTGCTCTAGAGCCATATAAAAATGTCTTTATTTGTTTAGGCGTTGCCCTAAAATCATTAAAAAAGTAGAACCCAAAACTAATGCAGTTTTTGTGGATTTTCTAACGGTATCTTTCTCTTCCCGTTAGTGTTATGCAAATTGTACAACAGAACGAATTAGCGTAAAAACTGTACGGGATGTTAAAAAAAATGTGATAATTATCAGTAGTTTTTATACTGTTCCTGCCAGTCAGGCAGATTATTTATACAATAGTAAGTATATTTCCCGAAAGCAATCATAAATTATATGTAATAGACACCATTTAGAAAGTAATTCGGAAGAAGTGAACTTTTATGAACTTTTGTAAGTGTTTCTTGAGAACTTGAATTCGGTTTTTGACCTAAAGTACCTGTATAAGGTATTTTAAGCAGGGTTATTTTAGTGCGTATACAGTGTTTTTATCGTAGCTAGGCTTGTTATGCATAGGTATGTTGTGTTACACTATAATCATTATTAGTTGTCTGTCACCCGCAACTTCGTAGACATATTGTATTGTATTGTAAAACTCTTTATTGTACATAAAACACATGAAAATAACAGAACACAGGATAATAAGATATACATATCATGGGAACTTTAAACATTCTCGGAATTAAATAATAGCTCACGTTACTCTTTGATGATGTAGCTATTGGTGAGAGAATTTTAAAATGAAATCTTTTTCCTTATATTTATTTAGATACCTAAGGCCTTATCCCACTAATATTACGAATGCGAAAGTTTGTAAATCTGCTGCGTACCTTTTCACGTTCAAACTTCTTAACCGCTTTAGTTTGAGTCCCGGAGACGGACATAGGATATTTTTTATCCCGGAAAATTGCATAGTACCTACGGGATAGCGATAAACGAATTCTACACGGACTGAGCGCGGGCAACAGTAACCTCATAAAAACATTTGCAAAGCGTGTTATGACTGAATAACAAGGAAAATAAATCTCGTATTCGCAATGTTCTGTTCCGCAGAGGCGTAGACTGATCGAACAAGCCGAGGTGTGGTGGCCCGCAAACACCGCGTGCGAAGAAGCGCGCGTGCAAGTCGGTCCAAGTTGTTAGCAATTGCTTTTAAGGTGTTTAAGCTGTTGGTTTTGTCTATTAATTGCGTGTGTTAATAGGTAGCCACCACGTAGCCACAGTGTGCAATGTACCGAGAAAACGGTCAACGCCGTCAAATCAGGGCTTCAAATACCGTTAAAAAGTTGGTATCGTTACCTCTGTAAAACAAATTTAACGTTAAATCGTATTTAACGTTATTTTTTACCGGTATAAAAATAGTAAAAGCTGTTAACATTAATTCAAAAGTATCGGTAAATGATTACTTCTCACTTTTACATTATATCCACGGTCATCATTCTGCTAAATCTTAGTCGGCTCCTTTACATAATACAAACTGGGCTTAGTTCACTCCTTCTGACTCGCATATGCTTTAAAGTTGTAGAAAATGATTTTCACGGTTTTGAAGCCGGTTAAATTTTCTTTCATAAAATAAAAAATACTGTAAAAAATATTATTTGTGAAATTGCTGAGGTTCCGTCACGCCAGTCTCTCAACATTTAAGCAAACAGAGCCACCTACTTTGGACCCCATTATCATAACTTTTCCCCACCTCGCCTTCAACATTACTCAATTAGAGAAGGTAGCTCGCGAATATGAATGAGTCGCGGTAAGTGAAAAGTGGGTACTGTGGGAATTTTAAATTCAAGTATCTTTTTGTAGTGCAGGAAGACGTAGATAGATTAACAGGGTTACGTTCTCAAAGGGAAACATGTGAGCTGCCGACGTCTAGTGTCTGTTCGTTTGTCATGGGGCTATGTATTTCGAACCGTAATATGTATATAGCCCCATACTTACCTTTACCTATGTATTACTATGGCCGCTATAGCGAATTACAAAAATAAAAATAAAGCTTCAATAAGGTATAAAAAAAAATCTCGACTTTACATAAATTACCACGGAATGTGTAATATTGCCGCTCTTACAACTAATGTTTCAAAAATAGACTTTATTTTTATGATCATAATTTTTTTTTACGAACGTAGTCAAGTACGGTACGTAGCAGTTTGCGAAGAATTTGTTTATCGCTATCCAGTGGCAACTAAGCAAATTTCTTGAATAAAAATAATATCCTATGTCCTTCTAAGAGTCTCAAACTACAAATACATAATTATAACTAAAAAATCGGTTCAGTGGTTTAAGCTAGAAGAGTGAACAGACAGACTGAGCTACCTACCTTCGCATTTATAATATTTGTAGGGATGGACTCGAGACATACAAACAAAGGTTGGTTCCAGCGGAAGACCAGCGTCGTCTGCAGGTTGACATCATGCTGAGTTGGGACCATTTCGTGACAATTTCTTTTTTTTTTTTGTAAAATGTCGCGAATAAATGTTTTTTTTTTTCCTTCTTTCAAAGGAAAAATGGTGTACTGTTTCTGAACGATTGTTCACAACTATTTTCCGTGACTTGCTTATCTTTGTTAAGATTGTCTCACGGCGTACTTTAAAAAACGGGACCGTGATTTCCCGTCCTATTTAAGTTTTTCTATCAGTTTCAAACTTCGGAATCTACTGATCGCAGCTGGTCAGTCCTCTTTTTCAATTTCAATAAACTGCCGCGTAAACCTATCGATCGTGTCCCGTCTCGCTTGTCGGTTATCGGTGTCGCAGGAAATGGTATCATCATTGAACTCATTTTTAACCCTGCTGCAAAGAGGGGTGTTTGTATGTTTGACGCCAAAGGCTGTCTGTCTGTCTGTAGCATTGTGTAGCTCTGAAATGGATGGACCTATTTCGAAGAGGGTTTTTTCTTACATAAAGCGAGTTTAAATCTTTGGTTATGACCATGTTATGTTTGATAAAAATTGGTTCAGTCGTTTTCAAATATTAAACGTTGAAAGGGCAATGTCGGGAGTTTTTAAATTTTAAGGATTCCGTA
>NC_133494.1:12388402-12443459 GCF_025370935.1 Choristoneura fumiferana
CCCCATCCACCTCCGGGGCAACCTAAAAAATCTAAATGGACACTCTAAATGTCACGTATAGGCATTAAATGCCATTTGTGCGCAAATTAAATATACGTGTTTTACATTTTTAGGTCGAATTAGGGGCGTAATTAAATTGCTGGACGCGATTTTTTCGGGCTGGTAATACTTAAAATGTTTTAGATATTTTGGTGGGGACTGATATGTGTGTGATATGTATATTTACTTACATATTAAAGATGTCTTTAGGCGGAGAAAATAGAAATATAATTAAATTTGACTCATGTGTGCGTCAGCGGGAAACGACAGAGAACGAAAGAGAAAGATATTTTTAATCATATTATGAAAGGTAAGCGCGGTAAGCGGTATTTGTGGTGAACACATTATGCGTCATATCACATATTTTGATAGAAAAACAAAACCACGTGCATCATCCTTTTTTAAATTGCCTACATTAATTACATTTCATGGGTATGACACTATCTAAACTATTTCATCTGTGATTATCCTATAAATAAATAAAAACATTTTTCCCAAATAATTAATTCCTCAATGAACAATTTCATATGGAAAAAGTTTTTTTTTTTACTTGTAATAATGAGGGCTATCAAGTATGAATTCGCCGCTAGAGGCGCTAGTGTAGCGTGAGGTCTCCGAAATTGCAAATCTCATAGTTTTTATTTATTTAAAATTAGAATCATTTTATGAATATTTTGCATTACCTGAAATTAATTATGGCAATTCTGCGTTACGAGGCAATGCATGTCTGTGTTTTGAGACAGTTTTTTCTTTCGGAAACTTTTGTCCTCCCTTTTTTACCGAACAAAACGGGACTACGCTACACTGTGGTTGCTCGATATTTTTATGGTACGGTTTTAAGGTGTATTGAATATGATTTTAATCTAAACTTTGTTTTCGCGCCCGTAATAACAGACTTTGAAAGCCACACTTAAAAACCTCACGCAACAGTGGCGCCATCTAAAAGCCAAAAAACGATAGCCCTCATTTCATGATTATTGTAAAACTAACCTTACCTACCTATAGATTTCTACCTGATAGTCCTGAAATATATCCTGAATAGTTCACAGTTTAAGAAAAAAAAAACATTCGTTAATATGAAACGGTTGAAAATTAATAATTCGGAAAAACCAGGATCCCTTATCTGTGGATAAAACACACTAAGAAACATCCACCTAAATCCTGCCCATCTAATCTCAAACATCCCACTCAAAAATCAAAAGGGGCCGGACTCGGCCGGACAAAGCAAAGAAATCGTTGATAAACATTTAATGCATGTATAAAAATGGCAATAAATTTGATTTACGCTTCTGTCCCGGTAAAAAAGGGTAATATCGAAAAATAACATGCGAATGGAGGGTGGGGATTAGGCAATATTTGTGTGTGGAGGAGGTCGACCAGAGTTTTGGCTTGTTAGGATTCATTAATTAGAAACGATATAACACATTTTAGGATTTTAACAGGGATATGAACAAATGAGACTACACAATGCGCACACGGGTCGTATTTGTACATTTTTCTGTAAGTAATGTAGTAAAGTATGATAAATATATTAATTTCAACTGGCTCTAAGTGTTTCCACTAACTTACAAATTTTATTTAAACAGTCAAGGGCAGTGTACAGTCAAGGGCAAAGATATCGACACGGCCAAAGTTGCAAAAATATGTAAACACGGCCTTAATGTTAAGTGCATAAAGACGTGTATACATATTTTTGCAACTTTGGCCGTGTCGATGCATTTAATTTTAAGACCACCAATATTGTACGTCCGAAATGGGCAAACTGTTGATACTATTCAATGTATGACTTGCGATCTTTTGTACAGTCAAGGGCAAAGATATCGACACGGCCAAAGTTGCAAAAATATGTATACACGTCTTTATGCACTTAACATTAAGGCAAGTTATTATTTGTAGTTTCATACGAAGTATTTATTCAGATTGTAAAAACATAGCTACCTATGAGTACAAGGCCCCTCCACACTCAAACCCCAATCAAACTGTACTCACGAACCAAAACACGGACAAAAACTTTCAAGAACGGAAATCTCTTTGAAATAAATACATTATAGAGCCGCGGCGGAGCCAAGCATGAGTACAAGAAGCCACTTAAAAAGATTGGCACTCAGCGAACCGGCATAATCTATGCAAATTACGCCAAATTAGGAGTCGTCAACACGCTACGCCTCCTCAGAGTAATTCGGAAGGCAAACCCTCCTTTATTATTAATATTTATTCCATGCCTCGGCCGAATCAAGAAAATGTAAAAATCTCCGAAGCGCCGTTGATGAGACGAATAAACATTATGAAGTTCCTCGAACATGGTTGGTGTTGTTGTACGGGAAGTTATAGCGTTTAAAGCAACCCCTTTAGTTAGATATGTAAATACCTACTTCATTTTAGTTTTTATGACACAGAGTGGCAACGAGTAGTGGGTAATTTATAAAAATATGTATACATATTCGCACCCCCAGTACAACACTGTATTATGTCGAAAAATTTCAAAATTGACTTTGTATTATTATGAATAGCCAAAAATTGCCGCGTAAGTCACGAAGACCGGCGTATTTATATCTACAAAAAATGACCACAGGTGGCGCTGTGACTCTCTATTGCTGAAGACGTGCTGCCGGAGTTATTCCGCGAACACAAAATTATTTCCAGTTGCGACTTGTCTGCCTTAGGATCGACACGTAAAGCCTTTCCGCAACAGTGAATTATGTCGTAATAATATGGTGTTGTTGGTTGTACTACGAAAATTTACTCCGAGTTATTTAGCTTTAATTCAGTGTTCGTGAATGTGCTTAAAGAACGTGTCTGATACTATTTCGAAATAGTTCTGTATTGTTGACGAAGGTAAGTTAGATTTTTGTATTATTTCAAAATGCTTCTGTATTGTTCCTAAAAGCTGAAAATCAATTAAATGATACACTATTGATGGTATATATCATTTATGCTCTAATTTAGTTGAAACCTCATAATATACTATGTTTTACCCTTAAAACTCTAATTTACATTATAAATTAAAATAAATGTATTAACAATTCATTTATTACTAATTTTTAAGAAGATATTTTTTTTATTTTTTAAGATAATGCATATGTTGAATGAATTATTTTGCTATTTATTTTTGGCAGATGAAGCGGAGTTGCGGTCTTATGTTGCTTGAAAAGGCAATCGGAAGGGACCGCAGAAGAATCAAGACACTGTTCAACAACAGAGCGTGAAAAAAGGTGTCCAAAATACAAGTGTTGCATCATCAACCAATGAGCCGTCAGCGGTGACAGCACCAGCCGTTGGAGTTTCAGATAGGGAGGTACCTGTTCCTGTTTTATCTGATCAGAGTGAAGAAGAAGATTTTTAAGATGATTCAGATACAGATCCAACTTTTGTATTCCATCCAGCTAAACAAATATTATCTCACCCGCTTGTAATACCTAGAAGATTATCTTCTTCCTCCTCGAGCTCCTCAACAACTTCCAGTTCATTATCGTCAAGCTCCAGCAGCTCAAGTGAATCATCTAATGATGAATCCAATAGACCAGGTTCTTCAGTTTGCAATTCGGAAATCATATCAGGTTACAATTAACCCCAGCACAAACTTTAAGCTATATGCTCCGAATGTAAGATCCTGCAAGTAAAAGTTGTACATGTCCGGACATAGCTTTTACTAGCAAATAAAATACTTAGGATTATAAATTGACGAATCGCTCTCTTTTAAATACCATGTCGAAGCTCTATGCAGTAGAGTTCGAAAGTTGATATTTATTTTCAAAAAAATTACGCTCAATTGCGAATACTCACACAATCAAGCTTTGCTTTTGCGTTGTGTCAAAATGTATTACCGTACTGCATTTCTTCATGGGGGGGGGGGGGCCTGGCTAAAACTACTAAGCCTAGAAAGAGCCCAGAGAGCGGTTTTCAAAGTTTCTACGTTCCGTCCCTATCGATATCCCACTCTATAAATCAATGTGTAGTTCTAACAGTCAGACAGCTATTTTATTTTGAGCATTGTCTTAAAACAACACGCCGCAATGCCCGCAATCCCTTACAGCACTGAGTATACTGCTAAAAGACGCAAAGATCTTGTCTGCCCTAATAACAGAACACCAAAATGCGCATTTTCTTCGTCTTTTTTTCGTTTTTTTAGGTCCACTTCTTTATAATAGGTTGAATGCGTGGCTAGAACTTTTATTCGTTAAGTTATGTTAAGTGTAAGAAAAATCCCAAGGTGCACTAGAATACAGGAAAATCATACGTTAAAAATTATATTTTTTGGTACTTGAAGTTTTAACATATTACGTTTTTGATGAGTGTTTGTTTTATTTAAAAAAAAGGGTTTTTGTTTAATAATAAATGTGCATTAATTTTGAGACAAGTTTGTCTTTTATTTCTCTTTCAATAGGTACCATTTCTGGAACCAAAACAAATGAGTCGTTATTGTGTAATGAATCTGAAAAAAAAAAACAATAGCACATCAGTGCATTATTTCAGAATTAATCAGTAAATCACGTAACTCGAAATATTTTTTATTATTTCGTTCTATCACTCTGCAACAGTGAATTAAGTCAAAAATATGCATTATATTGCTTTATCTACGTAATTAGAATCATCTGAACTATTGAAACAGATACGCATTGAATTCTACATATGCAACATTTATGACACTTTCGCTATAACTTTGAATAACATGGATAAAACGGTTTTTCGTCGATTCTGAAAAATGAGCTATTTGACTTAGTGCAGTGTTGTATAAAAATGCGATATTACTAATTTGGCAATTTATAGCCAATCGAAATAAGTTAAGTAGAAACTTTAGAACTAGTTGATAAATTAATGAATTTATCAACTAGTTCTAAAGGCCCCAACGGCCATCTGTTCTTCGTGCTATATGGCCCACCTGCCCATGCCACTTCAATGAGCTAATTCGAGTGGAGACCGCAGTTCCGCAAGCGCAGCGTAGGACGTCCACCAACGAGATGGACGGATGACCTGGTTAAAGACTTGTTTGACTTTAATAATAAAATATTTATTATTATTTATTTAAGCCACGGGTTCACGGTAGATGCAGGCCGCTGCAAACCGAAGCGACTAAAGGTCTATGGGGGAGGCCTATGGCCAACAGTGGACGTCCTATGGCTGAGATGATGATGATGATTTAAGGGCCGGCATAACGTACCTGTGTTATCCCACGTGTTGGTGCGTCCATTGGCCGCGATAGGTAATTGATTCCCATCAGGTGACCCGCATACTCGTTTTCCCACTCTTATGTAAAAAAAAAAACTAGATTTAACTTATTCTAAGCCTTAAAACCAATATTTACAAATATAAGCCAGATCGCTGTTGGGCAGGTTGCCCATAAGGCTGGCTGCGTTTCCTCGTTGTATGGCAATGCCAATACGTTGACCAAGAAAAGAGCTAGCCCTATATGGTCACTCGTGGTAAGGACAAGCTTCTTAGCTACATGATAATATAAAACTTTTTTTTATTCGTCTGGATGGCAAACGAGCAAGTGAGTCTCCTGATGGTAAGAGATCACCACCGCCCATAAACATCTGCAACACCAGGGGTATTGCAGATGCGTTGCCAACCTAGAGGCCTAAGATGGGATACCTAAAGTGCCAGTAATTTCACCGGCTGTCTTACTCTCCACGCCGCAACACCACAGTGCAAGCATTGCTGCTTCACGGCAGGATTAGCGAGCAAGAACTGTACTTAATAAATAAAAAAATATTATACTCATTAACTGTTTTAAAGATCAACGAATATAAATATTTTAATGTAGAAGTATAAGTACAATTGCTGCCTATTCAAAGTTATCTGAGAGTTTTTTTTTTAACTTCAACCATGTCGAACTATACAACGCAGCGGTAGAAACATTAAAAGAAAGTTAAGAAAAGGCGGCAAAACTAAAAGGAATGCAATAAAAATCATAAAATCTCCCAAAAACATTGTTTTACAATATGACCGTAGCAGGCCGGCTATAAAATGTTCTCGCCAGAAGAAAGCTACCGGTCGTTTCTTCTCGATGACATTTTGTACCTGGACCAGTTACTGCTCTAACATTCCTCATAATGCAGTTTTTTTATGCCACCACGTGCAAAACGAAGGAAATACTGAAGAATAAATTTAAATTGTCTAAATAACTTTGTATTACCTACTTGTATACTATCCGTAGTTTATATTTCGGCAAGAAACATTTTTATCGTTATAAATATTTGAATATGATCATTATCATTTTCGGCCTCTATACGAGTATGTCCTACTGCTGGACACAAGCCTCCTTTCAGACTAATAGAGTTTGAGGTTGAGTTCAAATACACGCGGTCTTAGAGTACATTAAGAAATGTTATGTTTTGCTGGCGTACTTACCTAATAGGTATCAGACAATTTCACATATGTAAATTCCGAAAAAATTAGAAATGCGAGTACATCTGGGCTCGAACACACGATCCCCTGGATCAATCAAACCGCCTAAAGGTTTTGTCTTAAGTTTAAAAAACACGCTACGGCTTTTTTCTAACATTTGAACAGGTTATTTTTATTTCCCGTAAATTTTCAATAACCTGATACTGATTTAGCTGCCGAATCCAAACTAAGTATAAGTAATTCTAACTCGTAAGTGCAATAGCCAAGAAGGTTGAGTATGTTAGTTAGAATCCGATCAGTCTTTTGTTTCAAGGACCTTTTTGAACAAATGTTTGCACAAACGTTGGCCACTTCTAATTAGGTCCCCGCTGGATTTTCCCAAACCCTGAGCTCAGGCTCAGCAGACGGCCTCCTTACCTATACCTAGACATCACTCACCAAATCCACTCGGCTAACCCCCGACGCATACACAAATTGCACACGCCTAAATGGGTTCCGTAGTCCGTCCACCGGCCCGCTAGTCATTAAGCCACGGAAGCAAGTACAGCGGACCAATTTCCCTAGGCCGGGTCACCAATTAACGACACTTGGTGGACGCCGACCGAAGGGTTAGGCAAGATGTTTGTTATGATTTACGTAAGGGCCGAACCCTACGGACTTACGGGTACCCCTGTTTGGAGCGAAGGTGAATTTTATTGACTCTGGTTGCGGAAAGCTGGCTAATTGAAAGCCCTGGTTTTGATTTAGATTGTTATTTCAACAGACTGCAGCAGGCTTAATGCCAACGGATTATTTGAAATCAAGCCATTTTAGTTCAACTTTATACAGTCATCTCTTTTTTGTTTTGATCGAGTAAATGATGGGGTTATTGTAATTTAAGTAGAGTTCTGGGTAATTGGCATAACAAACGACACACTATAATTCTTTTGATCAAAAAAATGTGAAAGTCACGAAACTTGTGTACTTTTTTTATTTTAAGTCTACGAGTATTAACCCCTTTACACCATAAAATAAATTAAAAAACAAACAATGACCTATACCAAAATGCTTGATGGAAACTTTACCATAAAATCAAAACGCCTTTAGTTGCAAAACTATAAACTATCTTTGCACGGGAGGAAGGGACCTCTTGAATATTTCCAAATAACCTAATCTAAAGTGAGTCAGAGCTCTCAGAAGAGCTAAACTGTTTCAAGTAGAAAGAAGAAATTATTGGCAGTTGCTTTCCAAAGAAAACAATGGTTGTCCTTATTTAAAAGAGACTATGTTATTGCGCTTTTTTGCCCTAACGGTGAACCATTTTTAATAAAAGTTGCTCTAGAGCCATATAAAAATGTCTTTATTTGTTTAGGTGTTGCCCTAAAATCATTAAAAAAGTAGAACCCAAAACTAATGCAGTTTTTGTGGATTTTCTAACGGTATCTTTCTCTTCCCGTTAGTGTTATGCAAATTGTACAACAGAACGAATTAGCGTAAAAACTGTAGTCCGGGATGTTTAAAAAAATGTGATAATTATGAGTAGTTTTTATACTGTTCCTGCCAGTCAGGCAGATTATTTATACAATAGTATATGCCGCTGAGTCGCGTTGCTCCGAAGACGAAGGGCTACGGATTAGCCCGAAACATGTCGAGCTAAACTCGATTTAAGACGTGAGTTATCCGGGTCAATATATTTAATAATAGTATATTTCCCGAAAGCAATCATTAAATTATATTATGTAATAGACACCATTTAGAAAGTAATTCGGAAGAACTGAACTTTTATAAGTGTTTCTTGTGACATTGAATTCGGTTTTTGACCTAAAGTACCTGTATAAGGTATTTTAAGTATAGGGTTATTTTAGTGCTTATACTTACAGTGTTTTTATTGTAGCTAGGCTTGTTATACATAGGTATGCTGTGTTACACTATAATCATTCTTAGTTGTCTGTCACCCGCAACTTCGTAGACATATTGTATTGTATTGTAAAACTCTTTATTGTACATACATAAAACACATGAAATAACAGAACACAGGATAATAAGATATACATATCATGGGAACTTTAAACGTTCTCGGAATTAAATAATAGCTCACGTTACTCTTTGATGATGTAGCTATTGGTGAGAGAATTTTAAAATTAAATCTTTTTCCTTATATTTATTTAGATACCTAAGGCCTTATCCCACTAATATTACGAATGCGAAAGTTTGTAAATCTGCTGCGTACCTTTTCACGTTCAAACTTCTTAACCGCTTTAGTTTGAGTCCCGGAGACGGACATAGGATATTTTTTATCCCGGAAAATTGCATAGTTCCTACGGGATAGCGATAAACGATTTCTACACGGACTGAGCGCGGGCAACAGTAACCTCATAAAAACATTTGCAAAGCGTGTTATGAGTGAATAACAAGGAAAATAAATCTCGTATTCGCAATGTTCTGTTCCGCAGAGGCGTAGACTGATCGAACAAGCCGAGGTGTGGTGGCCCGCAAACACCGCGTGCGAAGAAGAAGTCGGTCCAAGTTGTTAGCAATTGCTTTTAAGGTGTTTAAGCTGTTGGTTTTGTCTATTAATTGCGTGTGTTAATAGGTAGCCACCACGTAGCCACAGTGTGCAATGTACCGAGAAAACGGTCAACGCCGTCACAATCAGGGCTTCAAATACCGTTAAAAAGTTGGTATCGTTACCTCTGTAAAACAGATTTAACGTTAAATCGTATTTAACGTTAAACGACGTACCGTTACTTTTAATATTTTTTACCGGTATAAAAATAGTAAAAGCTGTTAACGTTAATTCAAAAGTATCGGTAAATGATTACTTCTCACTTTTACATTATAGCGGCGTCCACGGTCATCATTCTGCTAAATCTTAGTCGGCTCCTTTACATACAAACTGGGCTTCGTTCACTCCTTCTGGCTCGCATATGCTTTAAAGTTGTAGAAAATGATTTTCACGGTTTTGAAGCCGGTTAAATTTTCTGTCATAAAATAAAAAATATCATTTGTGAAATTGCTGAGGTTCCGTCACGCCAGTCTCTCAACATTTAAGCAAACAGAGCCACCTACTTTGGACCCCATTATCATAACTTTTCCCCACCTCGCCTTCAACATTACTCAATTTAGAAAGGTAAGCTCGCGAATATGAATGAGTCGCGGTAAGTGAAAAGTGGGTACTGTGGGAATTTTAAATTCAAGTATCTTTTTGTAGTGCAGGAAGACGTAGATAGATTATCAGGGTTACGTTCTCAAAGGGGAACATGTGAGCTGCCGACGTCTAGTGTCTGTTCGTTTGTCATGGGGCTATGTATTTCGAACCGTAATATGTATATAGCCCCATACTTACCTTTACCTATGTATTACTATGGCCGCTATAGCGAATTACAAAAATAAAAATAAAGCTCAAGAAGGTATAAACATTTTTCTCGATTTTAAATTACCACGGAATGTGTAATATTGCCGCTCTAACAACTAATGTTTCAAAAATAGACTTTATTTTTATGATCATAATTATTTTTTACGAACGTAGTCAAGTACGGTACGTAGCAGTTTGCGAAGAATTTGTTTATCGCTATCCAGTGGCAACTAAGCAAATTTCTCGAATAAAAATAATATCCTATGTCCTTCTCAGAGTCTCAAACTACAAATACATATCTATAACTAAAAAATCGGTTCAGTGGTTTAAGCGAGAAGAGTGAACAGACAGACTGAGCTACCTACCTTCGCATTTATAATATTTGTAGGGATGGACTACGAGACATACAAACCAAAGGTTGGTTCCAGCGGAAGACCAGCGTCGTCCGCAAGGTTGACATCATGCTGAGTTGGGACCATTTCGTGACAAAATTTCCTTTTTTCTTTTTCCTTTTTTTTTGTAAAATGTCACGAATAAATGTTTTTCTTTCTTTCCTTCTTTCAAAGGAAAATGGTGTACTGTTTTTGAACGATTGTTCATAACTATTTTCCGTGACTTGCTTATCTTTGTTAAGATTGTCTCACGGCGTACCTTTAAAAGAACGGGACCGTGATTTCCCGTCCTATTTAAGTTCTTCTATCAGTTTCAAAACTTCGGAATCTACTGATCGCAGCTGGTCAGTCCTCTTTTTCAATTTCAATAAACTGCCGCGTAAACCTATCGATCGTGTCCCGTCTCGCTTGTCGGTTCATCGGTGTCGGCAGGAAATGGTATCATCATTGAACTCATTTTTAACCCCTGCTGCAAAAAGAGGGGTGTTGTATGTTTGACGCCAAAGGCTGTCTGTCTGTCTGTAGCATTGTGTAGCTCTGAAACGGATGGACTGATTTCGAAGAGGTTTTTTCTTACATAAAAGCGAGTTTTAAATCTTTGGTTATGACCAATGTTATGTTTGATAAAAATTGGTTCAGTCGTTTTCCAAATATTAAACGTTGAAAGGGCAATGTCGGGAAATCTAAACTAGGAATCTAAAAAGGATGCTATTAAGTAGGTAAGTATACATATCAAATTTCTAAGGAAAATTATAACAGCTAAGTTTTCTTGAGAGTTTAAGAGTAAATAGCAGCCAGAGGTATAAAACATACCTAAACTTGGAAGATTCCGTACAAAATGCAAAATTCTTAGAAAAATATTGCTTGATTTTTTCGTAACCCCAGAACCCTATCTTAGGCGTGTCCGACACGCTCTTGGCCGGATTTTTTAAGTTAGTTAGGTTTGGTTTGGTTATTATCAGACTTTTACCCGCTGTTCGTAAATCTTTTTAAGACGCGTTATACAAGATGTTTAGAAAAACAGTACATTTCTCAGTCATAGAGAAAAAACAGGCTACTGCTATATCTACGTGTTAATTCATACACTCGTTAGGTAATTTTACTTAACACCCTCCCGGCGGAGAGAGCACTAATGAATTTCAATTTGTACACCCGCGGACGCAAAAAAAAAACAACCGAACATCGCGATCTAGTTAGGATGGAATTAGTGGCCATGCCGGCAGATTTGGAAAAGTATTTCTGAAAATGTAACTGTTTGGATGATGGTTTGGCGGATGGATTGGTTATGAACGTAGCCGTCGATACGATTGAGGAATTGTGTCAAACAATTTAGACTGGATTTTAGCTGAGCAATCGAAGTGATTATACCTAGCGTACCTACTTTACGTTTATATAACCTTAATGTAATTTTTAATGAAATTTTAACATTTGACATTCATTCCGTGTGTGTTTGTAATACTTTCGCGCTAAGATACCTGAAACGATGTTAATAAAATTTGGTGTTTAGATAATGTTTCTGACACATGGAAATAATACAATATGTTCTGAGGCTGAACTAGATGGTTGAGTTTGAAACGCGTGAGTATTGTGTGGTAGTGTTGATAGTTGGATTTGTGTATTTGTTTGTAGCTGCATACACACATTTGTTGCATAGACTTAGCTATCGTAAGGTGGCGATTGAGCAAAGTTATTGTTTGTGGATATATAGTTCATTGATAATTATGGACCTCCTCCACCTGATTCAATAAATTAACTTTGAGTATACCTACCTATCACATATATAGTTGTTAATAATAACCAAGGTCATAACCAGGGCAAATAGATGACGGGAATGGAAAGAAACAAGGTAAACGCGTAAGGCGTTTAATCTGTCTCAATCTGTTCCCCAAATAGCTCGATCTCGTGCGAGAAGATACTGCGTAAGGGGCATGCACTACACTGCTTCCGAAGTTTTTTTTTAACCCTAGTCCTAGTTTTATAAGGGCCGGCACTTCTAAATCGGACACTCTTGACAGAGTGGTCGTGGTCATGAGGTAGGTATATCTCTCATTTTTGTGGTCGCTGCCTTCGCGATCAACATCGGTCACTACTGGCCGTTTGGCCACGTCGCTACAAAAAATAATAAATCTTTTGTCCCGCAAAACAATTATTACCTATTATTATCTGTTGTTCTGTGTGTCAGTATACTTAAGTGAATACTTTCTAAACATCAGAGAACCATCCTTTCTAAGGACAATTTTAATAACTGAATTCGAGTTCGGCAGCGTACTCAAAAATGCCTTGGTTTGATAAATATAAAAGATCATTAATTCCCACAACAACATAAATGATATTCTGCCAAGTTTCTTGCGACACTCTTAGTCAAACTTATCAATTATCCCCGACCCCGCTCTGACCGCCGCATTCGAACCCGCATTTCCTGAGACTTTACACATCAGAGTTGGCCTAGCAATTAGATCAGCAGGGAATTCGATGAACCAATCGGAAAAAACTCCGGACCTAAAGCAAGGAAAATGTGGTTTCAGTTAAATATCCTGAGATTTTGATGTTATAGATTTCAAAGTCCTCAACAAAAGTCTCTAAAACCAAACTTCACTTTGAAAGGGACTCGGAAACAGAGGTAGCGGTACGGATTACCGAGGACCTGGGTTCGATTCCCAGTGATGGTCTTATTTTTCTGGTTTTCTGTGCATCTATATTTCAGTTTGTATTTTCAATTTAGGTTTTACGGGATGACCGTAAAAGTAAAAATTTGGAATTGAAATAAAAAAAAATACAAAAAGATTCCAAAAAACCAAACTTAAGAGGTAGCATCCTTAAAAACTTTTGTTCAGGACTTCGACATCTATAACATATTATTATCAAAATCTCAGGATATTTAACTAAAACCACATTTTCATACTTTAGGTCCGAGGTCCTTTTAGTCGGTTGCGTACGACAAATTATGATTGGTTTTTTGGAGTCTTTTTTTGTATTTTTTATTTCAACTCCAAATTTGTTACTTTTACGGGTATCCCGTGAAACCATATCGAAAATACAAACTGAGACATGGATGCACAGAAAAACCAGAAAAAGAGGACAGACACAGGAACAGGACAGGAATCTAAACACGAATTTTTCCTATGCATACATATATAAGGTTGCTTATTTCTACTATGCTACTTAAGCAACAGCACTAGTGACATCTATGTTGTCTCAGTTTATATTTTCGATACGACAAATTAGCAGTACATAGTGGTGATATCTGTTAAAAACTTAAAAAAACCCGGATTAATTTTAGGACACGTTGTATTTCGATTTCCTTTTCCGGCGGCAACGCGAGCGCACGGTAGGCATAGGTCGGATTAAGGGGCGACTTTGTCTTACTCAACGGCGTATTAGAGCTGAGTCAATCTTGTCCCCCGCCTTGTTGGTAAAGCCGATTATTCCAACAAATACTTTTTATTACGCGAGATTAATCGTCGTTGCCTAATTGTAACATTGTCTTCTTAAGCCTTTTTGAGATGCTGTACTTTGTAAAGCTGGTTGAAATTTCTTTAAGGGTTTAAATGTGCTATTAATTTCGTCATTATCATCGTAATATTTTTAAATATCTTGAGATAGTTCACTTTAATTGATCTGCTACCAAATTAAGCAAAGTTTGTAATATGAGTGTTAGACAATAGATAGGGAACCATAAATTATATCATTTTACCTTGCTTCTCCGCAAAAGTAAATTTTTTTTTATTCGACTGGATGGCAAATGAGCAAGTGGTTCTCCTGATGGTAAGAGATCACCACCGCCTATAGACACCTGCAACACCAGGGGGATTGCAGACGCGTTGCCAATGCTTGGCCTCTACCTAAGATGGGATACCTCAAGTGCCAGTAATTTCACCGGCTGTCTTACTCTCCACTCCGAAACACAACAGTGCAAGCACTGCTGCTTCACGGCAGGATTAGCGAGCAAAATGGTGGTAGCAATCTGGGCGGACCTTGCACAAGGTCCTACCACCTGCAGAAAGAAATAGGTATGACGGTCCAGTCAATGCTGAAGTTCTTGGTAACATTTTACTAATACCGTATTTACTAACATTCAATTATTCACGATATCACGATAGTTTTTTTTATTTCAGTGGGTACCTATATTGAGCAATTAGATTTATAATTATAACTACGGTTATTATCAATGTCATTGTTAATATCTGCATACCCGTTCCAAACACACGTTTATATGACAATCGCCCCAGTGATTCGAAGATAACTTTTTTAGTAAAATAAAGTGACATAACGATAACACTGATAGTTTTATTGTTCAAAACAACGAAATTCCAACTAGTTACAACCACGGATACTGTTTCTTACTGCTCGTATTTACCTTACCTTTCCACCTTAAGACAAGCACCTACACATGCAGCTTCATCACCTCTATTCGTTTAGTTACATGCACTGTCAATATTTGTCAAGTTAACCGTCTTAGCGGTGACAGGCGAGCCCAAACACGAGACCCATGCCAATCCTGAACGTCAGAGACTATGTACAGTCAAGTGCAAAAATAAGTTACCTATTCGAACCACTCAAAAATATGGTACATATTTGTGAAACTTTAAATAAGTACATATTTTAACACTTGACTGTAGGTAGGTGCCTAACCTACGCGATAAACTAAATGAAAAATATTGAGACCACTCGGAATGTAAATAGTCTTGCTGAAGATGGGAATAAATACTGAAAGGAAATATTTTTAAAAATAAATCAAACTGCATTCTAAGATTTTGAAAATAGCCCGGGGACCGAACCGGCTATTATAGGTATAGTGTGTTACCGGCAGTAGGCTTTTTTTAAGGAAGGTTAAAGTAACGTACTTCTGTAACTTAACCATGACATTAATTTAATTAATAAATTAACATTCAGACTTTGTTAACTTTCTAAGAAAATTATAATTACCAGCAATGTACATTGCTAAACTATTCGCTCTTATTGCTCGGGCTTATTGCTATGTTCATTTAGCAGGAATTGGTGTAACCTTATAGACTACATTCCGGCTCCAGCAGCAACGTTTGAAAACAATTGATATTTTCATCCTTTGTCGATAATTGCTCCCGAAACAATAGTTCCAAAAATGGGTCATGTTTTTAACATCTAACAGAAGCAGTTGCCAAAGTCACAAAGACAAACAGACAATGAAGTAACACCAGTGGCTGTCCTTGGCAATTATTATTTACGACGATAGTGGCAATTTCTATACAAATGACAGCGCAAAAAATGAAAGAATAGAGTTGGCTACCCTTGCTATGCTGTAATAAGTTACTCAAGAATTACTAGATCTTGCCGACGAGTTATCTCGACCTAGACAGAGTCTAATCTAATTATACTAATAACATAAAAAAACATCAAACAAAACAATTATGTGCAATGGACTACATGATACAAAAGTTGAGAAGTCATCAAGCTTCCAAATTTATTTAAAAAACGACCCAAGCCAATTGCTTCTTTCAATAGACATTTTTATGATGCACCAATACACGAATCAAACAATCTCTTTAAAGAGTTATATCCTGTTAGTCGAACAGCATTTGTTATTGTTTACAGCTTTAAAAATTTCATTGGTACCGAAGATACGGCATTAACGGTCCGATCTACGTCACGCGTCAGCCGTCATCCCGTTATCTCCACAAACCAAACGAATAACGGTACGAACTGAACCATTTTCGGGCAACCCTTTCAAATTATGAATACGTAATTACACCAGGCACCGTAAAGCATTATCGGGACAGTTATACAAAGAGTAACGTTATAAGGGTAGAAAGTAACAGGACTACACAATGGACTTTCTCCAGAAAGGCTGGACTACTTGCACACAATCACTTCCTAGTTGGCGTGACCAAATTTTAACAGGACTTATTCATTCGATCACAATGCGTGTAACTGTCAGAGAAGTGTAGCTGCGGAGGTGACCAATTCGAATCGAGAGTTTTTGGTTATTGAGTCGATAGGCACAGTTCTGCTTGCGACCACGGCAGTTTAGATTTTGTAGTCAGTTCCACAGGTACCTATTACAAACTGTAAAGTTAATTAATATAGTAACGAAATAGTCCCGTCAAATTTACAGCTGCGGGAAATTTGAAGCTGGTTTGCTTCGTGATTATTCCACAAACAAAGAGATTGTTTAACATAGGTACTTACAAGCTTTCATCACACTTTTCGTATTTTACGTATAAAACAAACAAGTGTAATTTTTTGAACTTTTGCGACTTATTCTCGTAATTAATAGCACGACCGGGGCTTAATCGCGACTTTAAAACATTGCTAAAATTACTTCGATAGTGCCTGAGCGACCGAGCTGCGCTCGGGCTAAAAACCGGTACCAAGCGTTTTCCCAGAGATAGATAAGACCCAGCTAGATCGATTTTTCATCCCCGAAAACCCCTATATACCAAATTTCATCGAAATCGTTGGAGCCGTTTCCGAGATTCTGATCATATATATACAAAAATTGCTCGTATAAAGGTATTAGATAAAGTCGTATATAGTTGTGCCATAAATGTAATTTTATCCTGTGTATCGAAATGTGTAAATCTCTCTCTCACTCTCATTTAAAACATTATAGTCATTTTAATATACATTGAACCAACAGTCAATTTCCCATCAGCATTATTTTCTAACGACACCTACAAATCACCGTCACAAGCAGCGTAAGCGTTCATGATGTATGGTACTAACAGAGCAACCTCAACGACAGGTCCCGCCGGCAATAATAAACGAGCTGATTCTCGACGACACCCAGTCACACTGCGCCGTGAAATCATCCACAAAACACACAATACACTTAACTACATTTAACTCCCAACAATACAGAACAAAAGCTAAAAACAAAACGACACAATAACAACAAAGAATTCTTCTCCCGATTCTTACCGATGTTCCCAGTAAATGACACAATGAAAGATTTCTTTGGCTAATGACATCCCCGACTGGCCGCTTTGTGGCTCTTTTATGGCATCCACGCGACACTATAATGGCATTAGTTCCACTATTTTGGCAACAGTGATTCCTGACAAACATCTCAGTTCCTCGAATGACCAAGAGAAACTAGGTGAGGCTGTTAAAAAACTAAGCGCGTGCGGACGTGAGCCTCTTTGGGTTAATTAGCTACTAGTAAAAAATGAGAACCCCTTTTTAAATCAAATAAAAAACAAACTACCACAGTAAACTCAAGAAGTTCTACTTGGACTTATTTGTGGGTATTTTGACTCAGTAGAGAACTATTGGACGCTGACATAACGTCAGTACGGGAGTTGTGAAGATGAAGAGGGGAGGCTTTTGTTTTGCCATCTGTGCTGTAAGTTACAGACGCTGTTGGCCCAACAGTGTCTTTAACTTACAGCACAGATTACCTATACAACAGTTACTATATACGTTACTGATTCAAGACCTTGCTTATAACTGCTGCCATAATCGCCTATCGACCGGTTCACAGCCAACAGTGTTAGCAGCAATCAAAGAGTACAGAAACAAGTGCGAGAACAGAA
This sequence comes from Choristoneura fumiferana, assembly GCF_025370935.1. Taxonomy (NCBI): domain Eukaryota; kingdom Metazoa; phylum Arthropoda; class Insecta; order Lepidoptera; family Tortricidae; genus Choristoneura; species Choristoneura fumiferana. Next base: position 12,406,027 of record NC_133494.1, read on the forward strand.
AAAGTCCCAGGGATTAAAGTTAATTAATTTGCTTAAAAAAAAAGTAGTTTGAAGTTCATCATCATCATCATCATCTCAGCCGTAGGACGTCCACTGTTGGACATAGGCGTCCCCCATAAAACTCCAGTCACTTCGGTTGGCAGCGGCCTGCATACACCGTGAACCCGCGGCTTTAACCAGGTCATCCGTCCATCTCGTTGGTGGACGTCCTACTACCGTAGGACGCTTGCCGATCCGTGGTCTCCACTCGAGAACTTTTCGACCCCAACGGCCATCTGCTATATGGCCTGCCCATTGCCACTTCAACGAGCTAATTCGCTTGGCTATGTCGGTGACCTTTGTTCTTCTACGTTTGTTGTTTGAAGTTGGTTAAAACTAAATCAGCTAGCATCCAAGTGCGTGTGCATGAAACCCGAGAGGAGCTTTTAGGTGGCACGGTAATTAGCTGAGAACTTCGCATCACTACCTGCCTAATAATTAAACGTTTGGCATTGCTACGCACTCTTTGTGCACAAGACAATTCACAAAGTATTTGAAAATAAAATGTCATAAAGTAGCTTTTAATAAATAAGTATTTTTTTTTTACTTAATAGTTGAACATAATCCTCCTCTTGACTGCCACAATTCGCATAATAGTGCAATGTTAGCTCCATACCTTGCATATGCGTTCAAATCAACCCGTTAACTGCTCCTCACTCTACCTTGTCATCGCTGACCGCTTTCCGGAAGTGATTGCTAGTAGGTTAAAATAATACTTAGGAATTAAAAAAAAACTTCGTGTTGGGCCACACGCAGTGAAGAGTTCCGAACCAATATGCGGCAAGTTCTCTAAGCCACGGACGGCCGAACAGATAGTCAGACGGATACAGCAAAACCATAAGAATTCCATGTAGGACTACGAAACCCTAAATAGGGGTGTGTTATTTATAGAATGTACATTTTACTTACCCATATTTGGGAAACAAATGGAAGACTACAGTCAAAGTTCTAACCCAAAGCCTAACAAGTACGTTTCCATGGGTCTGTTCTGGGAAGAAAGCAGTGCTTTTGCCAAAACAACCTGCAAATCATGGAAAGTTATTGGTAGTCCGAGAAGTCTTTTTTACTGTCGATTTTCTTAAGTAAGTATATCGTGTAAATTTGCTTTAGCGTAGGAACCTTACTTTCTCTTTATTCTTTAAATACACTTTCTATTAGTATTAGAAATCAGTGGATGTTTACGGAATTGTACTTAGGAGATTGAATGGTTTTCTTGCTGATGTTTTTTGTGTTCCTTGGTTGACCTATGGCTGCGACTACAAGCTTGGAACGTTTCAGACGTTAAATTTAGGATTCAAATATCAATCAGTGGCTCGTTGAAAGAGTCACAATCACAATTATTGCATGCACCTCGTTACGGGTCCATTTTTATCGACGCGTGGCCTCACTGGCTTTTGACGCGGGCATTAAAATAGGCGGTGAGCGTAAAGCCTTATTTACACGGCGATAAATAACATTAATTGCTATACATTGTCGCAGCCGTTCGACCACTTATAAAACTGTAGCTTTGCGTCCCGCAATGTAACGTGCTGAATGATATTTGTCGTGTAAATGCGTAATTTGTGCAGCCCATGCACTCGTTAACCCCGGCCTCCGAATGTTTGTCGGGTGACAGCGACGCATGTCGAAAATACTTAGTGGGGCTGCGCCTCATTATAATCCCGGAGCTCCCGCCCTCTCGGCCGATATATTAACACGTCCCCGATGCTGTGGATACGTTGGGAGTTTGATTTGCTGTAGGAATTGGAAACCCATGGTTTTAAACAAAACTTGAGTTGGAAAAATATTTAAAACAGTCATGTGATCACTTTTTATAGCTGAGAGTAGACCTTAAATTTAAAAAGTCTGTAAAGATAGGGTTCGGTGAAACAATTATGTTAACAAATATACCTGTTATATGTACCTACCTGAATCCCGACGAGTATAATTGAATATATATAACTGATTACTTTTATGTTAAGCATTTTACGCCAAAATATATCACTTGCAAAGCAAGTGGCGCCTTTAATTTCTGCAGTTTTTGTCTTACTCTAGCTTGATATAAATCAATAAACCTTTGTTAAGAGAGACGAGACGAAATATTGGTAGCAGTGAAAACTATCATCGCTAACATACCGAAGCGACTGCTCTGAGATTTCACAGCAAAACTATGCTGAGGAGACCGCCTTTTTTTCTTTCCTTTGCGATTATTTACTCAATGACAATTTAGCGAAACAAAAGTATAATATTTATCGCGTCATATCCACAGTGTGTTACCGAAATCAGTGAGTGTTAAGAGAGAGCAGCAGAGAGCGGTGTGCCATTGTTATAATTTTCAATAAGGGGTGCGATCGAGGGGCATCGATCGTTCACTATACTGTTCACTACAGCGAACTATGCTATAGGGTAGGGGTTTATGCATCCCATCCTCTGTGGTGTGCATCCAACTATAAATATCCGATGGGTGCCAAACTTTGTCTTGCACAGATTTAACTTCAGTTTGGAAATATCTCGATCCGTGTAGGTATAACAGTATTTTTGAAGCTTTTAGAAATATGAATTTGTCTAATGATGGCAAATTTGACGCGAAAATATCATGTAAACTAAGAAATGATACTAAAAACACTAAGCCACCTAAAATGCGTAGATATTAAATTCATTATCCACCAAATAGTACCTACCTAAATAGGTATTCTGTATTTATCTAAATGAAGTCAAGAAGTGTTTGGAAAAACCAAACAATCGTTTACAACAATGTAGAAAAATGTGTGTCCATAAATTTCAACTTTCGAAGACATGTCTCGTGTGCACTTAAAATGTTTACTACTAAAAATTATTACTTAAACCCTATTTTTTGAAAAAAAAAATCTCTCAGACAAGAATACTTCTCACAATTTGGCATCACTTTCGATGGTGAAACTTCCATCATAAACCTAAAACAATTTGGTTAAGTCTAACTCCTGTTCTCTCATTTCAAAGGTCTAATGCATCTCCGAAAGCACATCGCAAAATTAGAATTGGACGTGACGTCACTAATTATTCGGCAATATGCCACGGCACCAACTGCGCCGAACAACTACAGCGTGCGTGTACCCAACCACCCGGGGCGCAGAATTCTATTAAAATCCAAACAATGCCGACTTCCCCAACTAATATCTGGACTAAATCCCTAATAAGTATGCCATTGTGTGAGAGGGACGTGGCTAAAGCGACAAAGAACACGTTATAGCGATCTCTAGACTTTTCTCCTTCCGTATTAGCGTATGAACCGAGCGTACATCATGGGAGTTACAACCTTATGATTATCCCTAGGTAATTCTAGTTAGTTAAATTTACTATGGCGATTATGGCGTTTTGGATCAGTGTTGAACGGGAGTTGAACACGCCAGAGTGTGGTGAGCGTCTGGCCATGGAGGCTCACCGAACTTGCCACACTCCCCTTCCAAACTAGATTCGCAGTCCGGTTATAATACGGTGGCGACCATTCATTACACTCACGCTTCTGTTTGGTTTAAAGTTTTTAGTTTCGTGACAGTTTCAATTTGTTTTCGGATTAATTTTAAGATGGGCTTAGCACGCGTTTAAGGTTGAGACCAGCTGTCATTGCTACGTTGTCTAAAATATAATTTGATAAGATCTGAATTTTAGGTTACAACATTTGCTTACTCGTAAGTACCTAAGGTGAAATATGGTGGTCAATGATCATGGTCAACTCATGCGTTAGGAATACCAGATTGTAGTTGAGATTCAATGAGTGAAAAAAAATTTTTTTTTCAGGTATTAATTGAAGTTAAACACGAAATAATTACATTCAATGTTGCTGCTAGATATTTATTTGTGGTTTAATGTATAAATTCGGAGAAAATAGATCATACCGGGCAAAACACACGAGCTTATAAAAAAATAAACAAAATCCTGAAATGCAATAGAACAATTACATATAGTAACAAAAAAATTATGAGAGCGGACGTAGCAGGCATTTTGCTTTAGATTAGTTTAGGTACTCTAGAGTAAGATAAATGGGACACATTTCTACTCTTTCCCATTATTTAGAGTCAGCTCTCCTCGTACTGCGGTACTAAGATAATCTGTCCGGGTTATCGTGTTGTCCATTTGGATTCGCTTTAAATCCCTTGATATTATCGAACTCCAGCGGACCCACGTGACTGTGACTGGAGAACACACTGGGGAACATATCTGGGCAAAGTGGGTGAAGCCATGGTGGCCTAGTGATTTGACCCATGGCCGTTTGAACAGAGGATCGTGGGTTCAAATCCGGGCTCGCACCGCTTTACGGTGGTGGAAAATATCGCGAAGAAACCTGCACAAATCAGCGAAGCAATTCAAAGAGAACATATATGGGATGGTGATCACTGAGCAAAGCTCTTGTCCTTCCATTTATCACAATTTTGAGTAGTATCCGTATATAGTAAGTCCGTTCAATAACAAAATTGGTTTACCTTAAATCACGGTGAAACAGAGCGACATCACACGTCTTATCCTCTCAACGCCAATTATCAATCAAAGTGCGTCGAGAATCAGTGTAAAGTGTAGTGTCAACAGAGCTAAGTGTTTCCCGTGTTCCCGTCTTTGTAGGGAGCGGAACTCGATCTGTTCTGGGGTAAAACGACGTACATGGAACTTTGTAGAAACGATTTGGATTTAAAAGTGAAGTTTAGTTTAATCATCACCACAGGAATCCTCTCAGAATGAGAGGACTTGGGTTATGGTTGCCATGAGAGCCCAGCGCGGATTGGGAACTTCACACACACCATCGAATTACTTCGCAGGTATGTGTAGGTGTCCTCACAATGTTGCCCATCACCGTGAAACTCGTGATGAATTTCAATTCTGAAAAACTCAAAGGTTTAGGTAATCTATGATTGGAACCCGTTTTACAATTAGGATTTTACACATTTTGGCAAATGTCGGATCCTTTACATAGAAATGCGTTAATATGGCAAAAATGTTGAGTAAAGCTATATTTTTGGTCTACGTCTGCGTAGCCCATTCAATGAAATATTAGTTTGATTTTCATTAACCTAAGTTGATAAAAAGTCTCTTGTTTCTTATTTCGTCAGAAACATTGGAAAAATATCCGGAAATACAAGCGAAAAAATGCACATTGCAAACGAACGACATAGTGAATCTATCATTATATTTATTTAAAAAGTGAAATGTTTTGCATGAATCATTAAACGGCAAAATGCTAAGACTATCAAATTTCATCCATGAAGCAACGCTCCCATTAACAATAAATGAAACCAACAGTACTTAATTCCTACAATATTTTGATTGTGACAATTGTCATATACCCGTTCCCGTCGGCTGTCAGTTCAGAGGGGCTAGACAATAGCGGCTAACTACCCCTTTCTTGGCAGGGGAGGCGCGGGCTTAACCAAGCATACACTGCGTTTTGGGGTAGCCAGTGTGGGGACACTCGGCCGCAACAGTGCTACGGATTTAGATTTGATTTGGCACTTACTTTTTAATAATTTATTGAATTAGGCGTTAGTTTTCGGAGGTCCATATCAATGACCCTGGTCTATATCATATTTTTTTTAATAACACATAATATCAAAAACTAAGCGATGATCAATGCGATTTGGCAGCGACGTAATCCGAATGTATTTGAACACAAATTATTAATCTGAACAAACATCTTTTTTTATTTTTTGGAGAATCTCTTTTTTTACATTTTATTTAAGTTCTACTTCAAATGGGTAGAATTCCTTCCGCAAAATGTAATGCAAACTAAAAAACAAATGTTTCTAATAAAAGCAAAGCTGATAAAAATATAAAGTATGAATTCTAAGTGATCACATGTATAAGATAATAATGTTTTAAGGTGTAACACATTTTTAAGGCGTCAAAAAATCGTTATTTTCTTTTTTCTTAATATTTTGGCTGCAGCTGAAAACTAGCGCTGTGGTTGCGTATTTCAGCAATTCTCAGCTGCCTGCCCTTTCGGCTTTAATTTAATTAATACGCTATTGTGACCTTTGATTTATCTTGTTATATTGTTTAAATGCCGAATAAATATATTATTTCTTTCTAACACTTTTGTGCCCGCCGGTACCCAAAAACTACTACAAGCTGGGGTCCCGCAGACCCACAAAGCGCGCTCGTAACCGGATCGCCAAATTGAAATGTTTTATTTCAGCCCCTGTGCCATTATTCGGATAATGCCGACTTTTAAATTGATAACCGAGTGAACGCCTCATATGACAAATCTTTTGGGTTCAGCGTTCGAAGCGTGCTCGCGTGCGGACTGCGGGGTCGTTTCGGAGAACCAACTCGAAAAACAGCCAAAATTGGGAGTGAACCTATGAAGTAGTTTCTCTAATGACTTGACCTAAAATGTATATTTCAGAGTCTTTTTTTATTTTATGACGGTGGAAGCATTCTACGCTTCCACTGAACGTAGATATAGTTAGTGTTTAGTTTTGTAACTAAGGCACCCCATACATCCCTGTATTATTATTTTGTATTTTTTTCTTTAATTTTATAATGTAGTTATAAGTTATTTGTAATATTTGTAATTATTTTATTTTGAAAAAATGACTTTCTGCCAAGTTTCTTGCGGCGCATTCTTCGCGGCAATGATGGTCTTTCCGAAAGCGATGGTAGTTTAAAAAATTACGTGTTAAAGTGCCCATTGCGGCCTATTTTCTGAATAAATGATTTGAATTTGAATTTGACAAACGCATTCTTCCTGATACTGGCTATATTGCTTTAGAAGTAGGTACTTTACTAGATTTAAATTAATCTATAGATAGTAAATCATATCAAATGATATTGTACCGGATAACTCACGTCTTAAATGGCTCCGAGCGGTGGCGCGCAGTGCGCGTGTTGCGGCAGCCGCCGAGTCGCGTGCTCCTGAGAAGAAGGGCTACGAATTAGCCCGAAACACGTCGAGCTAAACTCGATTTAAGACTTGAGTTATCCGTTACAATAGGTATCATTTAATATGAGTGAGTCTCACGGTAGTTTCACGTATCAAGATATAATTGACGATAGTTGACGACCGGGCTAAGTGGTTAGAGAACCTGACTACGAAGCTTGAGGCCGGGTTCGATTCCCGGCCGGGGCAGATATTTGTATAAATAATATGAATGTCTGTACTCGGGTCTGTTAAGTATGTATCCATCTATATAAGTATGTTTATCCGTTGCCTAGTATCCATAGTCCAAGCTTTGCTTAGTTTGGGACTAGGTCAATTGGTGTATTATTTATTTATAATATAGTAAATCGTTTGTTTTAGTGGCTCTGATTTCATCGCAAAAAATTGTATCGTGTTTAATGAACCGATCTGGTTATAAGCATGCATATAATTTTATAGTGCATATAATATAATATATCTATTTATATATAGTATACATTCAAGTCGCTTTTCACGTCCATGACTCCTCATAAAACCTAAAACAGATTTTGATGTAGCTAAAGGTCAGCATAAAAAGTACCTAGCTGGTTACTTTTTTACTCTATCACGTTAACACATTTGTCAAATGTATGGCGCTGAGTACGTGGCTGTAAAACGACAAAGTACAAAAGTAACCAGCTACTTTTGACGCTGACTGTACATGCAAACTGTACATAATTAAATCTTAAAACACTCTGTTTCAGGCTCCTTTTTAGTTAAGTACGTATCGTTGCATAAACTACCTACTATAGATATTATTATAAACAATTTTGTGCTCACATTAGGTACGCCAATAGATTATAAGTACCTACCTACTGTGAATGTAACATAAACCATCTTACTTCCCGGTCTTGGGAAAAAATTACAGAACTTATAATCCTTACAATGATATTCACACCTACCAGACTATCCAAAGCGTCTCACCGAATATTATCTGGTTAACTTTAACCGTATCGTCGTTTGAGCTTTGTATCTCATTTGCATACGGTAAAGGGTATTGTCAAGGATCATTTGCATGTTTTGTGGGACAGTGTTTGTTTGTGCCACCGACTTACCCGGAATGTTTTACCATGATTGATGGCAATAGGCGACGTGGCATTTCGTGCTTCATAAATACTTGCTTTGTGTGAATAACTGACCGCTTGCAGACGCTTACCTACTAATTTTTCAAGTTATCTACCTTCCAATACATATATATCTTGCACAGGTAAACTGACAAACATTTGCAGGTATTCACAACGCTCACTCGCGATGTAACATATTACAAATTAGTAGTTACGCAATAAAACCGGCCAAGAGCGTGTCGGACACGCCCAAAATAGGGTTCCGTGGCCATTACGAAAAAAATAAGTAATATTTTTCTAAGGATTTCGTATTTTATACGGAATCTTCCAAGTTTAGGTTTATTTTATACCTTAGGCTGCTATTTACTCTTAAACTAAGTACTAATAATTCTCAAGCAAACTTAGCCGTTATAGTTTTCCTTGAAAGTTGGATATACTTATACCATCCTGAATTTTTCGCAAACAAAACACTGATCGAAAAATCGTCCATGCAAACCCTTAATGGTTTTAAAATACCTATCCAGCGATATCCCACACTATAGGGTTGAATGAGAAAAAAAACAACCCCACTTTACGTCTATGGGAGGTACCCTTAAAAAAAGTTTTTTAGAATTTTTTATTGTACCATTTTGTCGGCATAGTTTACATATATATTCGTGCAAAATTACAGCTTTCTATCATTGATACTCCCTGAGCAAAGCCGCGTACGGACAGACAGACAGACATGGCAAAACTATCAGGGTTCCGTTTTTGCCATTTTGGCTACGGGCTACGGAACCCTAAAAATAATATCAGTATATTAAATAATGTTAAAAACTGAAATGAGTTAATACAATTAATCAAGTAGATGTTATTTTATGTATGAATGAGTAAGTAGGTAAAACTATTTCAAATTTAAGTACTATTATAATATCATAATGTCATAGTCTTGACTTAAAATAATCAAGATAATTGAAATAAAAACTAGAAAAAAAGATTTTCAGTCATAGTTCACTGCAATATACATATAATGAACACCAGCCAAGGGGGACTTGGACTTACGTGCCAGTTCCTATCCGTTACCAAAGTGCCGAAGTAAATATATCTTGTATCTTCTATATTTTGGTAAATTAATTTGGTTCGTATTATTGGTTGTTATAGTAGCCATAATACAGTTCAAAAGATATTGCCCAAAGGCAGACAGACGAGCCGAGATAGCATCGGTTTTGTAATGGTTCCGTTGGTTTGCATAGGTATATACGGTAGCCTAAACAACCGTCTGTAATTTATTTAAATGTATATAGTTTTAAACAGTTATTTATAACTATTGTACCTACTTGTTGTTTTAAACTTTGTTTTTTCGTAGATTTCGGGATTTTATAAAAGAATTTCGAGATTTTATATACGTTCGACCTTAAGCCTATCCAAAAGTAGCATAAGTGTTATTTCTGAAATGGTTATATCTCTATGTACATTTGTCAAATTTCATCCATATTCACACATACATACAAAATAACTTTCGCTTTTTACATTAAATAGAATAACGGTATGAGCTTTTTTGAAGCCTTGGTGGCCTAGTGGTTTGGTCACTGGTCTATGGCCTCTTGAGCAGCGGATCGTGGGTTCAAACCCCGGCTCGCACCTCTGAGTTTTTCAAAAGTCATACATGTGCGAAATTACATTTTAAATTTACCACGAGCTTTGCGGTGAAGGAAAACATCGTGAGGAAACCTGAACAACCTGCGAAGCAATTCAATGGTATGTGTGAAGTTTCCGATCCGCACTGGGCCCGCGTGCGAACTACAGTCTAAGCCCTCTCCTTCTGAGAGGAGGCCTGTGCCCAGCATTGAGACGTATATAGGCTGGGACGATGATGGTGATGAGCATTTTTAATCTTGATTCCTTTTTGCTAAAAAATTTAGAGTTCACCGCGTGACGGAACTGCGTTACGATGAGTCTGTTCTTATTATCGCAATGATATCGCGATCAATCGAAGGGGGTGGGGGTGGGGAGGGAGCGCGGGCGCAAATAAATGTATCTGCCGGGCGGCGGGCGGATAAATACGCAAATAATACGAAACTACAAAAATCAAAACCCATCCGCCACTCGAGTTCGGTGGCATTGACTGCATGTATGCTCTACGATGGCTGGAGTTAATATTTACTACTCGCCTAAGAAATCTTATTTTAAGGGTTCAAACCTTGAAAGAAAACAACGGAACCCTTATGGCATCACTTCGTTGTCCGTCTGTTCGTCTGTCAAGGCCCTTTTTCTTACAACACGTAGATGTATCAAGCTGAAAATAATATAAAATATTCAGGTATGCTACCCCTTGAAGAGAAAAAAACAAACTTGTAAGTAAATGGAATCAAAATTATACAGACAATAAAAAAGATGTTTTCATACAAATTGAAAAACCTGTAGAATACTTCCGGTTGTCCTAGAAGCTTGTACTTAGTATGAAGGTTAGCTTATAGCGCGAGCACGCGTGACCAATAAAAATGTCTTGAGCTTAAGCTATTCTATATCTATACTTCTATACTAATATTATAACGATTAATGATTTGGATTTTTGTATTTTTGGATGTTTGTTACGATTGAAAATGGTTTGATACGAAAGTCACCGACGTTGCTCAGATAATTAGTTCACTGCAGTGACGCTGGGCGGGCAAAGTCTGTCGCAGGACCGATGAACGGTGCAGGAGTATACAAGTCCTCGAATGAACACTACGGACGGGAAAACGTAGTGTAGGGCGTTCTGAGGCACGGTAGACGGACGACCTTAAGAGGGTCGCTGGCGGCGGATGGATGCGAGGGGCTGAAGACAGAGTATTGTGGCGCGCCATGGAAGAGGCCTATATCCAGCAGTGGACTGCTGTGGGCTGATGGTGATGATGATGACGATACGTTGGTTATTCGATAGTATAAACAAAGCAGAGCAACCCTTGTGGCGAGTCGCGCCCCGCGAGGCCATTATCAAGGCTATAGCTATTTGCTCCGAAAAACAAACTCTGGCGGGATGTGCGGGGCCCGTGGGAGGGCACACAATGCAGCCAACTGTGCGTTCACAACACCACCCATCGAACCCAAAAGAGCTTTAGTGTATCCGCAGTGCGAACCCGCTTGAAACCTTTCGCTATTGGCACTTCCAACACCCTCCCCACATTTGCATTCACCGCGCATGCAGCTGCAAACGTATCGGCTTTGATTTTGACTGTTGCAAAATATGCCACTATGAGTTGATGTGCATTTTTAATAACATTAATGAATTCGCACAGGCAGTCCGAAGTGTTAGGATTTCACGCTTTTTCGCTAGTTTTTTAATTTGTTTTTTGAACCCACCTAAAATTCTATTAAGCAAGGAATAAAATTAAAATATAATACCCTCTAGCTGTTACCCTCGACATTATCTTTGAACAATTCGTTTATCGCTACGGCAGCTATACAATTTTCCCGGATAAAAACTATCCCACATACCAACTTCCCAGGATCAGAAATATATAGATATATATCCATACCAAATTCCATTTTGATTATTTGAGTACCTTAAGCATGAAAGCCTGAAAAACAAGCAAATTGAAGTGTCATTTAATTGTAATATAGTTACATAATTTATTGAATCACACTGTAAGAACATACACAAATCACGCAAACCCATCTATCACCACCATCGCACTACACTAACGCGTTTCGAACTCATACAGAGCTCATCTTCAGAGCAACACAACCGTTCACCATGCTACCAAATTTTAGTCTAACACTTTCAGAATTCCTACTAAATAAAGCACGTATAATGAGATCTTACTCATAAATATAAACCATCATCGTCATCAGCCGGAAGATGTCCCCTTAGAACGCCACAATGAACGACAATAATAGGTTTATCGTGAGTTGCGGGAAACCGGTGGATGCAAGTGGTGACAGAATTTACTAAATGTAATACATATACCTAGTATGTACTTATTAGTTTCTAACTGACCAAGTTCAGTAAAGTGATAAATGCGATCCAGTCCAGTGAACGAGTGAACATTCCATTAATACCAAACCCGATAACTGTTTGATCTAGTTTTGTGATTTTCATGATAATTCCTTTTGAATATTTAGTTTATTCTATTTCTAGATATTTTGTTTATTTGGGCAAGTATTCAATATTTTTCACCTTTGAAACGAAATCAGTTTACACCTACTCTCAATCAATGACATGAACATATTTAATAGGTTTTATTCCTAAACTTTTACAGTATTTTTGTAAGCGTTGTATTGTAACGAAACAAGAACTTGACATAAGTACTTAAATGTTTTACTATATTTGGTGTTTTTGGGAAACATGAATAAGAAATTTAAAATACCTATACATAATTTGCTATTTTAAATGGATCGCAATCCCAGAAGAACCTTGACCGAAACACGATAAAAGTCTATTGTGTAACTTCATTATTTTTATTGCCATATAAATAATCACCAAAAACCGCTTTTGTTTTAACTTTACTAAAACCCGCAATATCTGTCACAAAAGTGTCGGCAACAACTCCATGCAAAGCATTACGGGTACGATTCGGACCGCGTATTTGTGTGGATATCTACAGCGAATCATTTTTATTCTATTGTCGGTATTGTCGCCATGGAAAATCCCGATCGCGGTCAAAATAGTACGACTGCAAGTTTGAAAAGCCAGGGCAGGATACATATTTTATAAGTTCGCTTCGATTGTTCCGGTTGAGGTTTTAGTTTTTTTTTTTACGCGTATCGCGGACTGTGGCCGTCGATGCACCATCGACACATGCCCGGATATTTTTTCTTTTTTTTTCAAATGTGGTACGAGTGTTTATTATAGAGTTAGGCACAAGTCTTGTAGCCACTTTTTTCAGGTTTGATCGGTGGCATGCGCTTTGGATATTAATGTTGGATACCTTAGTATAAGTAGTTTAGTTGATAAATTAAGCCTATAACAATATCTTCTCTGGCATAATGTGAATGAAACTTATGTCTATCATAGAGTTCAAAATGTTTACTCCAAGCCACTGGTCGATTTCAGTGCGATTTGTGCTGTAATGTAATAATCAGAACAAATACCTACTCAACAAGGTATTTATTAACATTATCATGTTACATAATGTAGGTATGTTTTAAGGATTTTTTTAAATATAGATTAGGTACCTATACTTCCATACACTAGCTCGCTACTCGGTAAAAAAACAAAGGATATTATCAATCTTTGAAAAAATAAAATAGAATGGAAGAAAGAAAGAAAATATTTATTGCCAACAGTAGGTACAACAATAAAAACAATTCAAGATAAAAAACAATACAGCACAGATTATAAAAAGGAGTAAAAATAATAATAATAATTTAACTCAATATCTTTGTCTTATAAATGTATAATTTTATGTTATGTACCTATGTATTTACTCAAACATGATAAAAAATACAGGTAGGTGGAATTACAGACATCGACTCATTAAAACCCTCAGTCACCCTCAGTCTTCAATAACACTTCTATTGCACTCTCATTCGTAAGTCCTTATTTAACGCCCTTAAGAAACAACGTTCTACTGTCGCACTTTATTAAGAAAGTTGACAGCTGGCATCCATAACACACGATCTTGATGTCTGGCCTTTTTTTTAAAAAAAAACGCGGCTTTGCAGTGGTCATTACTTACACAAGGGTGTCACCACCCGTAGCTGAGATAAGGCGGTAGCCATTTTTTGAACACAAACAGGATATTAAGTTGTCAAGCAGCTGTTCCAGATTTCTGCACTCGATCTGTCTAATTAACTCGATATTTTCTGCTCAAAGGTAAAAAAACCGGCCAAGAGCGTGTCGGACACGCCCAAAATAGGGTTCCGTAGCCATTACGAAAAAAATAAGTTATATTTTTCTAAGGATTTCGTATTTTATACGGAATCTTCCAAGTTTAGGTATATTTTATACCTTAGGCTGCTATTTACTCTTAAACTACTAATAATTCTCAAGCAAACTTAGCCGTTATAGTTTTCCTTAAAATTTTGATATATTTACTACCATTCTGAATTTTTTCAAATTTTTTCACCCACCGGTTTAGATTTTAGAGGGGGGGACGCTCGATTTTAATGAAAATTTGCACTTTAAAGTCGAATATTTTGCAAACGAATGACTGAATAGAAAAACCGTTTTAGCAACCCCCTACTGATTTTAAAAGACTTATCCAACGATACCCCACACTATAAGGTTGGATGAGAAAAAAAAATCACCCCCACTTTACCTCTATGGGAGGTGCACAAAAAAATTTTTTTTTGAAATTTTAATTCTATCAATATGTCGGCATAGTTTACATACATATTCGTGCAAAGTAACAGCTTTCTGGCATTGATAGTCCCTGAGCAAAGCCGCGGACGGACAGACAGACAGACAGACAGACATGGCGAAACTATAAGGGTTCCGTTTTTGCCATTTTGACTCCGGAACCCTAAAAAGTGGACAAAATAGCTAAAGAAAAACCGAGCTTAACCTTACACGCCCTTAGGCGTTGATACTTTTTGAAGGTAACTCGTTGATTATTGTGTGAGGTCTTTCTCTCTATAACATTCTTTCGATCTCAACATAACTCCGTTCCCAATGATTAAGAGGAAGATTCTTAATATCTAACAGGTTTTTGTTCTTTTTTTATAAAGTTTTAATTCAAATAATTTAATTTTAACCGTTAGCAAACTAAGTTGATATTTTTATTTTATTTTCGTGTAACCTGTATTCTTCTTTAATGCATGCTGTGATCTTCTGTAATTAATAAGGCGCATATAGCTTACGTTATTATGCAATGTTGGTAATAATGAAAATGTGTACTTATTGGTGAAGGTCCAAATAAATAAATAAATTCTTCAAGAAAGACAGAAATTCTAATCATATGATGCCATTTTCGATAGGTAAGCCGTGGTATCCTGGTCTAGTGATTTGACCTGTATTCAGAGGACTGCGGGTTCGAACCTGGACTCGCAACTCTGAGTTTTTCGGAATGCACGAACGGAAGTTGCGAACTACATTAGGCCTCTAGGTTGGCAACGCATCTGCAATACCCCTGGTGTTGCAGATGTTTATGGGCGGTGGTGATCTCTTACCATCAGGAGACCCACTTGCTCGTTTGCCATCCAGACGAATAAAATAAAAAAAACATGCAAGCGTGAGAATTACTAACAGTCCAATCCTCTCGTTCTTAGTAAGTTATTGGCCAGAGATGATGATGATGATGACTTTCAGAAATTTAGTTAACTTTCTCATATCTTAGTGTTTGTATTACTGAAACCTATTGTAGAATCATCAGCAGTTTGGGGAGTGGATTAAGATAGAAAGCAATTGTATGTAGGTAAAACCTAAGAAAAAAAAACATTACTTAAAAATGTGATTTTATCAGCACACCGGTGTAAAACCAGAGCAACAAACCAACGTGTCCTAATAAAATGGTGCGAAATGTCAGAGCATTGTCAAATCGAGGGGGTAATTAATAATGTGCGGCCGCCGCCGGACCGTCGCCGTCGCTGCTTTACGGCCCGACTCGCGCCTCATTTTTAACCGTCATCGCTAATTTGCCATTGTTTTGCCCACTGACGCCATAGTTTTTTCCCAACCATAAAACAGATAAGCTTTAGGGCACCCTTAATTGATTATAAAACGTTAAAGATCGAAAATTTTCAAGAATACGACGGTGATTAATTTTAACACGCTGGACGATAAGAAATGGCAATAGAGGAGTGCGCAACAAATTATATAAGAGTTGAAGAGAATTACATAATTTTATTTTGATATGATATCTTTCTTTCCAGAAATAGAATAGAATAGTTTATTTCCTTACGTACACATACAGGTGACAATATTACCTACAGGAAGATAGATTGATATACTTAGTATCACATGTTTAGCCAATAGTGGCACTCAAAATTGTGTAGGTATAGTAATTTTGTTTTTATTTCCTATTAATTAATTAATAAAATTAAATCAAATAAGTATAATTCATGTCTAATATTCAAGTCATGTCAAATCTAATATTCAAGATAATATACATAGTATATAGTCCGTTAGCCTTTTTTTAATTCATTCTGGCAATCGAGAACTCACTAGGCAGAAATGAATGTGGACGTTAGGAGCATGAGACCGGCCATGATTCTGTAGGATATAGGGCTAGTAAGCCGCCACTTGGCTCGGGAGTGAGCGGCGCAGGGGCAATAAGTCAGGTGCGCCTCGGTGCAGCGTCAAGGCGACAGAGGCTAGGCTGGCTGCATAAAGCACGGAGCAATAAAGAGAATGGATGCCGCCCATCGGCAGGCAGCCGGCCGCCGGCAGGATTACTGGAATCGCCACTATTTATCGCTCAAGCCTTGCGCCCAGGTGCCATCAATCTATTTAATGATCGGGTCAGCACGTGCTCTTGTTCTTTTTGGTGCGCCGGGCGCAAAACGAGGCAAAGGCAACTGGGAGATGGACGTTTGATGAGGCGCTTTTGCGTCGATCGCTGGCGCTAAAAGGGTTTGTCGACGATCAGTAGCGTAGCGGGGTGTGAAATAATGTTTTACTGTAAGCTGACTGAAATAAGCTTTTTAGATTTTTTTTGAGAATATACCAGAAAATCATGCTGGGCCCTGCGCAGTGCTTTTGTATCAAATATTCAATAGGTACAAGATTTTACCCGACTTTTTTTAACATGGTTATAATATTTATTTGCCCGAACACATACTATTTATCCCGATATTCCCACGGGATCGGGATAAAATCTCGAAATCTCAACCGCTACCTAGGATTAATGAGATGAAATTTTGCGCGAGCGTCTTATATAAACAAAACATTACTGAAATCCACAATTCGTTTTTGGGAATTTTCACGGGAATGTAGTAGGTAAAATCCCGGAATTTGAATTTAGCTACTGGATCTGTTTATAAATAAATAAATATCATGGAACTCTTGACACCAATTGACCTAGTCCCAAACTAAGCAAAGCTTCGGATAAACATATTTATACATACTTAAAGTAAATACAATACTTAAACAAATACATAATTAAGCATCCAAGACCCGAGAGAAAAATATTCGTATGATTCATGCTAATATCTACTCGGCGTGGGAATCGAACCCAGGACCTCAAGCTTCATAGTCAGGTTCTCTAACCACTTGGCCATCTACGTACAAAGCCGCGGGTAGGTAAAGTCTAATATTGTATAAATAAAGGCTTTTTCGATCATACGTGTGTCACCCGGTAGCCACACGTAGACAAATCTTTTATGGGTGCATAATATGCTTTGGAGAGTGCCCTTTAGAAATGTCAAGCGCTGACCACGGCGACGGCATTCAAGCGACAAAAGTCAATGGCACTAGAGCACAAAGCGAGCACTATTCGGACCTTCTCGAACTTCCGATTACGTGACGAGAAAGCTACACTCAGACCTATCAAGTTAACAAGGAATAGACACCTTGTTGATCATGGCGCCCTAGTCAGCGTCAGCATAAATAACTTTTTTTTAATTTAATTATTGATACGAGGTTTTTTGCTGACTGCACTTATTGTTGATTTTAATTACAGTCGAGTTACTTACATTTCTAAGCAAAAATTTGATCAAAAATATGTGAACACCACTCTATTGTTAACGGCTTAGAAGCGTGATCAGATATTTTTTATTAAGTTTTTGCTCAGAAGTTTACGATTTCGTCTGTAAATGCATTTCAGAATTTCACTACCAGATTAATGTATTATCACCGGATTTACAAATATGCCAAATGAAGTTAATCCGACCACTACAAGTGGGTCAAAAAAACTTGCAAGACCCAATAAGTTAAATACGATTGTGGAAACTTGTAGGTCTTGTCCAATCATGTACCAAGTCAAGCCACTTTTTACTTTGTCACTGCATGTCTTCTGACAACTTTACACCAAATTTCAGCCACGATAAGTAACAGCGACAACGACAAGGTATTAAAGTGTAGAGATATTTTGACTTCGAATTCTCGATTATTCTTACGTCACTGGCTTAGTCATTTGTGTTAGCTATTTATTATACAATTCATAGGTCTGGATCTGCCCCCTTCTGTACAGAAGCGAACTATAGCTATATTCTTCCAAGAAAGCGAAACTGTAAGATAAAACTCGTTACTTAAAATTATTCAAAGTCTATCCCATTAAGACAGGCTTGCGTATGACCATCCCAAATTACTCGGAATACAGGCTGTGACGATACATCTGCGGAGCTCGTGAGCTAAGCAATGGCCGCTGGGATTGGACAGGCTTTAACTCACGCTTTTGTCTGTATGCGTGCTTGGCTCCTATCCATACATAGCATAACGACCAATGTAAAACTCCACACCAAGAGATACAAAATCCTATGTTAAGTCAGTAAGGTGAGTATTTCCGTAACGCGCTTAATACATTTGTCTTTGTGTGTCGTGTATGTAGTTTATTTTGAATAGATGTCATCAAACGGATTATAGTTTTTAATAGTGATTAATGGCTTCAGATGTGTGGCCAGTACTTTGATTTACCTAACGGAAATATAAAAACAAATACTGCGCGCGTCTAATATTATTAGTCTGTGTGTTAACCCTTTTCTTGGTATTGTATCATATAAGTCTTATATAATACATAATTTAAGGTCATCTTTTTGTATTTTTTTAAGTTCATTTTGTTAGCTCTAGATACTTGCCAAGAAAAGGGTTAACATTCCACACGTCCATCTATCTACACTACATAGATTGTACCAAATATCCAAATCCGGCCAGCCATTTTATCAGGAAAGAATAACAAATACACACACAACATACTCACAAACTTTCGCATTTATAATACTTGTTTACCCGCGGCTTCGCACGCTTAAAATATTCGATCTGGTAGTTAAAATTGAAATTCCGAGATTTTATAAAATTCCCCTGGGAATTCCCAAAATTTTGATTGTGGTCTTCATTGAGGTTGTGTTAAGAACAAATGTCCAAAATTTCATTACTTTTAACCCAGCGGTTGAAATGTCAAGATTGTATCCCTATCCCGTGAGAAAATCGGGATAAAAAGTATCCTATGTGTTATTCCAGATGTCCAGCTACCTACGTACCAAACTTCATCCAAATTCGTCTCGCAGTTTTTTTTTGAAGGAGTACACACACACACACACACACACACACACACACACACACACGTGCACACACACACACACACACACACACACACACACACACACACACACACACACACACACACACACATGCACACACATACACACAAACTTTCACATTTTATAATAAAAGTAGGAAGTAGGATTAGTAGGACCAATCCCTCATCAATCATTTAATTACCTTTTCCCACCGTAATTGTCTGTTGAATGAAGCTTAAGTAGCCTGTCCTACCCCAATAAGAGTAGGCTTGTCGCACGGCACGCCTCACCTGCACAAACTGCCTCCCGAGAACTGCGCGTGCACGTTGTTCGCGGCGGCACGGCATTTTCAGTTTTTAGTGCGGCAATTTTTTATTCAATCTCTTTTTTTCAGTGAACATTTACAGCATTATAGTTGATACCAATGCGCTGTAAATTTCAAAACATGAAAATAATCATACTAACAATAACAAATAATCACAAATAATAATGAAAAAAAGTTATTAAAGGTTTTTCGTCATTTTGCTATTCTAAAACGACGGAAGATGACACCCTCTTTCTTATGCATACTTACATGAATACCTACTCAAGATTCAAAACGAATATTCGTATTTTTCATTAAAATAATCTGCCTCGACTGGAAATCTGCCCGGGATCGATCTCTTAGCTCTGCAGTCAGATTCTCTTGAATCACTCGGCTATCTACCTAGTCGTCAAAATACTTATCCATAGGTACGTCGTGTTATTTATAAAGTTAAATTCTCCAAGACGCTAGCGGTAACTTTTACTGCGTATGTAGAAGACAAACATGGATTAAGAAAGATAATTACGCACAGTAAAACTTTATAAAAGGTTCTTAAATTAGGACGTTTTTTTAAAATGCGTAACTAAAGTATTTTTAATTAAATCATATTTAGCTAAATAACATTAAAAATGTGACTTTTTATATCGCTTTATGTAGCGTCCATGTTATTCGTCAAGTTTGTGAATTTTACAATTTAACTTTTAACAAAAACATTTATTTAATAAATAACACGTAATATATACAATAATTAACAAAAATAAATAAAAATACAACTAAAACTAACTTACCCTAATCCTAAAAATGAAATGTAAGTATAAGTTTTTTTTTCGATTTAGCCAAAAAAATTATTGCCAGACAGTGTTTATCAATAATCAACTGAGCCATTTATCGAAGTTAATGGATATAAAAAAAAAATGGTGCAACTTTAACGTCTCATGAAAGTTTAAATAATACCTACCATTAAATCACGTAGCAGTGGAACCTCGTCCCAAGGCGGGCCGTGGGGCGGCCGGTTCCGGTCAAGTCGCGGGCGGCACTCGGTTTCCGCTCTCCCAATTTGGCCACATTCAGCCCAACGGGGTAAGACGTTCACATCTTACCCCACCGGGGTAAAACGGTAGGGTATGGGTAAAGTTACGTGTGGGTATGCGAAGTGTTTATTTTATACGGAGCTTTATCGCTGAAGGGTTATGGAATTAAGCGTGTTAGAGTTCTTCTGTTGCGTTAATGTAGGATTTGTTTGTGATGATTTCATGGGTACCTACTCCTAAATTTAACTTTGTATGCGGAGTTTCGCAGTTACGGCGAATATTACAGCATTTTCACAGTTAGGCCGTCTTGCAGGAAAAAATAAATCTAGATTTAGTAGTTAATCCAGGCTTAAGCTTGACAGTTCCATACAATTTGACACTACTAAACTGAGCTTAACGCTAACTCGAGATTTATGTGTTTACTGCAAGGGGGCCTTAGTTCCTAAATGATTTTCTTAGACCTTATATGATTTAATTATTTATTTTGGGGATCACGGAAACGATTTTACAGATTTCGATAAAATTTGCTATATTGGGGTTTTCGGGGGCGACTAATCATTCTTTCTTGATCCACTGGGCAATGCCCAAATACATAATTTATTCATAGTCTGCCGTCCCCCTGATTAGTAAAAAAATGTATAACAAAAAGTTTAACCGACTACTTTTGTATGTGAACTTTTGTTTACACAAAAAAACAGCATAAATTAGGTAGGTACCTACATGTAGATGAAAATCTCTTGTTATAATATTTGTATGCCGTGTAAGCGGCAAAAAGTGGTGAACTTTCAAATGTTGGCATAACACCTGTTAACCATGTAACCTGCTTTTTGAACAAATAAATCTTTGACTTTGACTTTGACTTTGTTATATGAACTACTATGAAAATAATTTTCTACCAGTCTGATGTCGGCGCCTCAGCCAGCACGAGCCAGCAGGACTGGCACTATAAGTCGCCTACCTCACTTACGTACCTACTATTATATTATTAGGCTTCAATCAATCCTGCTGGCTCGTGCTGATGCACCGACTTCAGTATTTGATTTTCATGATTTTTTGTAGTCGGTTAATATTTTTTCACGCTTTTTAGTGTAAATAATCTAAGATACATAATACTTTAATGTCAACTGCTCGTCACCTTTTACGACAGATTGCTTTTTCCGATTCAGAGACGTTCATTATTGAGGAGTTCTGTTGCTTTACCACTCGTTCTATTTCACTATATGCATTACGATGAACATAAATTGCTTAGCAACTGTAATTGATATTCAACCCGTGAATTACTTGTTATTGAGTAGTAGCTCCGTTGGTCAATTGGGGTCTTCATTGTCAGTTCCACTTCACCAAATGATGATTTTCAAGAGCAAATGCACGAGTTACTACTAAATATACCCAAATGATCGTAGGTGTCCCTACAATCATCAGATCCTGACGGAGTTCTGAGGTAACAAACATAAAAAAATACAACCGAATTGATAACTTCCTCCTTATTTTGAAGTCGATTAAAAATATGACCGAACTTGATTTTCGAAGATCGTATGATCATTGTGTATTTAGATGACACAGTGTCCGTTGATATTACCGACACTCCTCTATATACTTAGGTTACATTTTTAATTGACGATATTCTGTTTTACAACATTCTTTTCAACCCACCCGGCCCCATGAAATCCACACGCCGTGGCCGCTGGCCGTCTCATTAAGGGCCTCAGAGGGTAAAGTCCCCTGCTTTTTAGGGTTCCATGCCGAAAGGGTGCTTACGAGACGTAAGCTTACGCCATCTGTTAGTCTATCATACCCATAAGAAACTGCAGCTGTGGAATATTTGGGTTAAGGTCGAAATGATCACTGTCTAACTAAATATTTCCTCACAAAACTTCATGCTGCCATTTTACATCAAAAATGAAGCAATATAATATTTATTTATACTTCGTTTTTTTAGCATTAGAAAGAAGGTAAGCGATTTTGGCGTGTCTTTTTATTGGAAAACACTTTTGAAAAACAAGTCAGCAAATTTGTAACAATTAGCAAGGACGTATGATCGATCATTTACATTTTTTTGGTACCATAAGAAATAGTTACTGTTTTTTAAAAACGTTTTTCAATAAAAAGACTCGTCCACATTGTTTACCCTTTTTCTAATGCTAAAAAAACGAAGTATAAGAATGTTATTTTTCTACTCTATATTGTGTACTCTATATTGTGGCACAGAATAAGTAATGGTACAAGTAATTGTAGCCATCTATCTGTGTCTAATATATCCAATTGTTTTTATTTTATTTATAATAACTAAGCGTACTTCGTACTTCTATTCGATAAAATTTATAAATAAACGTTTTTTAAAAAACTTATTTAGGTATCCTACAATATAGGTATGTATGTACAGTCGAGGAAATTGAATCGCTTTCCATAATCAATTTTGGTATGATTCTTTTCACAAATGTATGGGGTCAATATACATAAACCAGTAGCGCAAAGGTTTTACCCTGATACCCGATCAGTTTCTTTGACTGTACGTACCTATATGTATTACTATGTATTAAATGAGTCCTACTGAAAAAAGAGCGTCAACATTTATTATGCTGAGTAGAGCCCAATTTATACTATTCAATGTTTTTATTTATTTATTCTGTCCTCAAAGAAAAAGAGTAAGTATGAGTAACTCTAATAGAATTAACTATTAACTACGGTATTCTTAAATAATTAAAAGTATAAAAAATCGGTCAAACATAAGTCAAGCTCGTGTACGGAATCCACGGTGCGCGCCCGGCTCGTACTTAGCCAGTTTTTTCCGTTTGCGGCTACGCCAAAAAGGAGGGTTATGTAAAAAGCGGCTTAATTAGGGCTCATGCGGCTTCCCTGCCCCTGTAACTTTTAATAAATGTTCGAAGAGCGCTCTTAACATACCAAACGTATATAGATGTATGTATTATGTATAGATCGGGTAAAGGGAGATTCAGTGAGCTTTTTGATGTTACTTATTCGGGTTTGAGCTAGGTTTACTTGAGTTTTGTAAGCTTATAATTTTAGCAACTTGTTTCTAGAGAAGAATTTTATATATCCTCTTTGCAGAAATAATTTAAATATGCTATCGCATTTAGGTGCTTAAATATTAATAAAATTATAATGTATTATTTTGTACGTTATATTGTAACCATTTCGGCCGACAATTCTTTTACTGTTTCTTAGCATTAATTACGCACACAAAATATTTTTTTTAACTAGTTTCAGTCCAATATTTTTTAAGTTCGTAAGTTATGGTAAGTGAAATTGCAGGTACAGTGAAACAGTCGTTTATAAACATGCGATAAAATCGATGCATCAAAATCATCTGGTTCTCTGCCGATTCGCACAATTTTTTTTCCAACAAATGCTTCATTTGGGCAAATGTTTCATTTCCCAATTATCAAATTTCTCCGAAACCATATTATTTTCGGAACTTTCATAAAACAAAACTAACCTACTGTGCTCTATAAAACCATGAGAAAAAAATACACTGACAAAAATGTGCCCAAATGAAACATTTGGGAAAAAAATCGTGCGAAACGGCAGTACACGAAATCTTCTCGACAAACAAGAATCGCGACCTCTCCTGATTGTTAAAAAACATCTACGCTACTGGTTACACCAATTACAGTACTTCCCACGTGAAGCGCGTGCGCCGGTCCTCGTGGGAAGGTATTAAATATCTCGAGCCACTGCACACCGTTCTTGAATAAAACCCTCAGATCCGACCGGCCGATACTACATCCAAATACCACCAGTATACCCCGACCTCTATCCCCCTGTAAAACCAAACAAGGAATGCTCTAGGGCATTAGTTCCACGGGACCTCAGTTAGCTGGTTATTATTTTAATAAAGCGATTCGCCCACTTATCACCGCCATCTGTGAGCGCACAATGACGGATCATCCCGTAATGCGGACGGAAAAAAACATTGTTGAATCTTTTTAGGGTTCTGTATGTAAAAAGTGTCCAACAGGACCCTGTACAGTCACCAGAACTGATATGTGACAGACAAAGCGCGCATAAATATCTAATACGACTGTATATTTCTAGGGCCGATAGGACGTGTCAAATATATAAATGCACAATTACATTAATCCGGTAAAATCGTTTTAGTTGCATGACACCGCGGTGCTTGATCGATCTCGTATAACTCATTAGGATTGTGACCCCTCAATGTATATAATATGTGTGTGTAAATATGGAATTATCTACTTTACTATCTAAATCCGCTCAAATTAGTCAGTTTTGGTAGAAAGAAAACTTTTTAATATTTTTTTGTTTCTATATTTTGCTGTCGGTCGATCACTCCCAAATCCCAATCAATGCGCATCCCGAATTTCAAGTCAATCCGAACACTAAAAGTAGATGAACAACTTACAAGATCTGAGGCCGTATTGCCTAACATTTCTGACGCTCGCGATCGCAATCAAATGACAGATTTCGCATACGAAAACTGACCTACCTGGATACTAATGAACATTGCAAATTAAGAAAAATAATTGTAGTTGAAAATTAAAGAGGGAAAAAATTAAAAATTAAATCAATTTACAAGACACATTTTTTTAACTAAGTACATACAATTACATAGTATTTGTGACTAGGTATAAACGATTAGGTACTTTGCACACGCGCGACCTTACCTTATCTAATTCAGTAAATTACAAAGTAATTGTGGTCGGAACCTTCGCAAGCAAGTCTGACTGTCACTTGTCCAAGTTTTTGTCAGTCCTGTGTTATTGTTGTGTTCTTTAATTTTATGGTGCTTTTTAAGCAAATGATACGGTTTTATCCGACGCATCTGTGATCGAGAGATTGCGCTACCTGTACTGGGTTGCGGAGCGACTGATTTGCCGAAAGATAACATAGTATAAGAGCTTCCGTTGTCGAATAATGGTTTGTTTTATGGAAATGTTCTCGCATTTCGAAATGTATAATCTGATTTTGTCTACAAGGCATGCATTTTTATAGAAAAGCTGTTCTCCATGACTCCGTCTGCAAAAAATTTGTTTATCTGTAACACCGAAACTAAAGAATTATCCAGGCTAAAAACAGGTCCTGTGCAGGCTCTCAAACTAATATATCTTTACCAATTTTCATCTAAATCGGTTCTGCGGTTTAAGCGTAAAGAGGTAACAGACAGACAGACAAAGTTACTAGAACAAGGTAGTAAAGATTAGCTGTTGCTCCCGCCTTTATCTGCGAAGAATTCGTTTTTCGGTATCTGGCGAGAACTATGTAATTTCCCGGGATAAAAACTATCCGTCCTTCCCAGGGTTTCTCTGCGTATCCCCATATTGTCATACGAACTTTTAGCTAAATTCTTCAGCACTTTACGCGTGAAGACGTAACAAACAAGTAGACAGATTAGGTACTATCGCATTTATTATTATTAGAAAAGTAAAAAATGGAATGGATATTGCTTTATGGCTGTACCAAGGATGGGCTAATGTACAATGTAGCGTGTCAGGATGTGATGTAGATGACGTGATTAGCTTCGATTCGTCAAAATTTCACTGTCCGAATTTATGTATCATTCGTCTGTAGTATCATTATTAGTCATTCAGTGACCAAGAAGAAACAAAGGTATATGTTACTACTAGCTTTTGCCCGCAGCTCCGCCCGCGTGGTATTCGGTTATCGCGCGCTGTTGCCTCGGGAACTGTGCATTTTTCGGGGATAAAAAGTAGCCTATGTCACTCTCGGGCCCATATCTCTGTGACAAAATCACGTCGATCCATCGCTCCGTTACGGCGTAAAAGACGGACAAACACACAAACATACAAACATACTTTCGCATTTATAATATGTATGTATGGATAGTATGGATGACTCGCCGTCTCGGGACTCGATCACAAAAAATATAATTGTTTTAAAGTTCTAGACGTTCCGGCATATATGTATAAGTAGACTAAATAAGTGTAAAGCCGAGTTTAGACTTGCAAGAAAAATTGTGCAACTTGCATTAGATTGCGGCGCTCGATTGACCACTACAAACTCGTTGGCTTTACGGCCTCGCAATGTAATGCAACTTGCACGATTTTTCTCGCAAGTCTCAACTCGGCTATAGGTATCTAAGAGTTTTTTGTTGAAATGCAATGAAACTCACTCACTTCACTTGTTTTCTTCCTAGTGTTTGTTTGTTGTGTAAAGTAAAATGTCTCCCTACACCTATCGACGTGGAACCAATCGTTAAAGCGTGAATCGGCTCGGCCGACGAGACGTGTGTTGACGGGAAAACGTCTTTTTCGCTGTTATTGCGTGGACATAAAGAGTTTTTTGATTGGCTAAAGTTGATTCCGCGTCGATAGGTGTAGGGAGACCCTTTAGGATGCTGCCGACGTCGTCAAAGCTTTATCCGAATAGAAAAGCAGTACACATTATTAAAGGTTTTTATCAGATTTTTCAACAGTTCGATTCAATCCCAAGCAAGCTGCGACAGCAATCGGAACCGCGGCAAGCAGAGGCAGTTAAATGACAACACCATAAAGACGCTGCCGCAGCGGCGACGTATCGCTCCGATCTGCATTCAATGGAGGTTATTTACATAGCAATAAGGCGGAGATAGCACGTCTCCATCGGGCTTATCTCCGTTATTGCCAGTGTGTGCGCGGCTTATGGTCGGGAAGAAATCAACTGGGGCGCAGATAAACGGTTTTTTAAACAACCTCTGTCGATTTATTTTGAAATTCGAAGGAGATTGCATTACGCGGGTGCGATGCAGAAAACAACTGACTAGCCAAAACAACTGACGATGGGTAAACGTGTAAAGTGTTCAGAGTCAATAACCTAACCATCTTAGAATAGTTGGAAAAACACCTTAAATTTTCATTTTATAGTAATATCTCAAAAATGGCTGAATCCATTTCGGTTCGGGTTTAATTCGTAGTGTGAATCTAATTAATCGTAGCGTGGCAGATCCCACAACAGGACCAGAACCAACAAAAACACATAAAAGCCACACACATAGCCTAAGCCTTTCAAAAGAGTGCATAGTTAAGTAAACCTTTTCCCAGAAAAAGTTAAAAAGATAAGTTCGCCTTTGCACATGTATCTTTACGATTGTCTATTGTAGATATGTATACTTATGTTTCTTTATTGTATAATAAAGAGTACCTAACTTAAAGTCCTAGATAAGCTAGATAAGCAATGCCATCGCTTGAAAAGGGAATTCATTGTCAAACTTACTGCGAAAACGTGTTATGATAGGTTAGAAATCAAACGATTTGATAGTACAGTCCCCTGCATTCATATTTTCTCTTCTTCCACAAATTATTAATACCAATCGGATTGAACCCGCTCCCCAGGCTCTGACACAAGATTGGTCGCGCGGCGTCGAATTGATAATACAAGGGGTGACGCTAAATATTAAAATCAAAATTTATGAACTGTGTCTACCGGGAGCGGCGACCGTGGCGAAACGATTTGTATGGAAATTTGGGATGTCTCACTCAAACTGGTGTGAGGTGCCATTTGATGACATAATTTGGGACAACGAACGTAAAACAGTTGAGATTTATGTTTGTTTGCGTTTATAGAATCGTGTGGGTTTATGGGGTCGTTGTGTTGTGTTAATGTGGGGTGTGAGTGGGTAGGTGGAAAATGTGTGTAAGCAATAGGCAAATATACCATATTGATTAGTGCTGTTTTGTTTGGACTTTGAGTTCTCAATAGAGATGAGAATTATTTTAAATGATAACAAAACGGATAACTTACGTCTGAAATCGAGTTAAGCTCGACATGTTTCGTGCTCATCCGTAACCCTTCTTCTGGGAGCAACGCGACTCGGCGATTAAACAATCCCTTTTCGCAACTTCAAGAAAGCGAGAAAGATCAATTAAATTTTTTGATTAGTTAGATAGTTTTTCACCATTTTCGGTCTTAGTACATATTTATATACTTGTCACTGCTTTGTATTCATTTTACTAAGTAAATAATAGGTATACTTAATACATATATTTTTCAGATCACTCTTTTGCTAGCCTGACTATATTAAACTGGTTACGAATATTTATTACTATATTATAATCGAATTTGGTACCTTATTTGATTGCATTCAGGTAGTAACATGTTCTAGATCAATAGTTTATCGTATACTATTAAACGAGCAATAAAAAAACGTTTTAAATGTTTTAAGAAATCAAAAATTACATTGAATGAAATAAACCCATCACGGTAGTGTCGTTCCAAATAAAAATTACTCAAACGAGTTTTAATGTACGGCGCCATCTTTTGACGAATAGCTGAATTATTTCTAACCTTACACAGCGCGTAGCACGGCACTTGCCTTGTTTTTTATCTTATCTGTGCCCTTAGTGTAAGTTTTCGATTACAAAATACGTCTCGATCGCGTTCGCGTTAAAATCTCAATTTGTATGGAAACACGAACATCGCAAATGTTCCGCTAGAGGCGCTGTTCGTGTTTCCATACAAATTGAAGTTTTAACGCGAACGCGATCGAGACGTATTTTGTACCGAAAACTACACTAAGGGCACTGAAATAAACCCTTAGTCCGCTTAAAGCCGTTCTTTACAGTGACTGTCGCAATACACAATTCCGGGGCAAACAAATTCCCATCAAACTGGGACACGCGCCGATTGGCGGACAAAAAGTTTCATACATTGTTGGCCTAAACAACGGCCATACGTCCGTCATATGCACGGGGGTATTCTGTAGCGGATAAAAATAACGTCATTTCAAATTCACATCGACAATTTGATTGCTCGTAGAAACGACTCTGCTCCCCTTATAACTGTAGGTATTATCATCATCATCATCATGTCAGCCGAAAGTCGTCCACTGCTGGACATAGGCCTCCCCCAAGGCTCTCCACTCAGACCGGTCTTGTGCTTTCCGCATCCACCGCGATCCCGCGATCTTAACCAAGTCGTCGCTCCATCTTGTTGGAGGCCTACCGACAGCTCGTCTCCCGGTCCGCGGACGCCATTCGAGAACCTTCTGGCCCCATCGGCCATCCGTCCTGCGAGCAATGTGCCCCGCCCACTGCCACTTTAGTTTCGCAATTCTTCGGGTAGGTATTATATAAGTTTATAAAAATAAATAAATTGTGTTTGTAGGTAGTTAAATGTAATCAATATTTGTGTTGTCTATTTAAACCCTCGTCCGAGCACCGAAGCTACCAAACAACGGCTAACTATTACTGTCTTCTTCAATATCGATAGTGGCGGAATTATCGATGTATCGATGGAGGTTATGCTTGACTCCACGGCTTCGCCTCTGTTACAAAACGTTAGCTATGTGAAATATTAGCATGAACATGTCTGTACCTACCTAATTTTTACCTATGCGAAATAAAGATCTATTATTATTATTATTATATTGTGTATAGCTCGGTTGTAAAGTTGTTTAGTATCTCGCGTCTTGAAACCCTCGACACAGGGCGGCCACGCCGTACAAAATACGCGTTCTTGAATCTACATAGGCACGACGACGTCTGTACACGCGTCAATGTGTGCGTAAGCTGCACGTGCACAGGGCTGGCTATTGCAAAACCGTATAATACTATAAGTGCTACCAATGACATTTAAAGGTACTCATATGTAGGTATGGCTTAGATATGTGCAAATAAATGTAATCGTTAATCTTACCTATTTCGAGGGTATTCTGGCAAAATAGAATAAGTGCATTTTTTTTAAGTTACATACATTTATTTATCTAACAAAACCGTATAAAAAATAAATATTGTGCACTTATCCGGTTCTGCCAGAATATCCTCGATTTATTTAAACCTACTTAAAATGTGTCTGTCTGCGTATTGTAAGCATTCTTATTTTCAATTACAATAGATATACGTCTACAAACTTAAAAGAATTATTCATGCATTAATCTTAATCGCGTTAATTTCAGAAATCACTATTTATTTAGAAAAAGGAAGTAGGTAGGGTACCGAAACGTTTTCGTAAAATTATTGCTCCTGAACTTAGTGCCGCGCGGCCGACTTACATCGCATCGCGTCGCGCACCCGACTGCTTTCCTGCGGTTTTCCTGCAATCTGCGCTTGAGGGGTGGGGTAACTCGTACCGGAGCGGGGCGGAGCGTGGCCATTCTGTACGTTAGTACTATTATATATTCTGTGCCCTCGACTACGCTCAAGATACTTCTTTTGAACGACTCGCTTTGCTCATGGATCAATCTTAGAATCATCAGGTTTCAATATGAGCACTGGCGCTAAATAGGTAGGTACTAACTATCCATTGCATAACAAATCAAAATTGTATGAATTTATTTGACCTAGAATGATCCAGAAGTCTTGTTACGATTGCGATCACGCGTGACTCGAATAACCTGACCAGCTGAACCCAGCGTTAAAACAATAAAACAGCAGCTGCGAATTCATGAGTAACCCAGTAATACCGTTTCACTGCACCGCCATATAAAAGAAAAAGACGACAGTGTAAAACTACACACGTTTTTGACCTGCACCACGTCGAATAGGCATGTTAATCCTGGTTTTTTATGCTTCAATAACTTGACCAACAACTATCAGGGAAGCCTTGACGCTATTTTGCGTACCTACTATATCATCATACGCAAAGGTTTTTTCCGCTTTAATAGTAAATAAATTAATTGATAATTATGAAAACGGGGAATAGTAATAAAGTGATAGATAGGATAATACATCAATTGATAGTAATCACTATTTATCACTATCTGTTGACTTTCGTGTGAATGTTATAACTGTTATGATTGGTTATTTGGAGTTTTTTGTATTTTTTATTTCAACTCCAAATTTGTTACTTTTACGGGTATCCCGTGAAACCATATCGAAAATACAAACTGAGACATGGATGCACAGAAAAACCAGAAAAAGAGACTAGCGCTGGGAATCGAACCCAGGTCCTCAGCAATCCGTGCTGCGTGCTATAACCCCTACACCACCGCTGCATAAGTAGCGTAGTAGAAATAAGCAACCTGAGATATGTATGCATAGGAAAAATTCGTGTCTAAATTCCTGTCCAGCGGTGGTGTAGGGGTTATAGCACGCAGCACGGATTGCTGAGGACCTGGGTTCGATTCCCAGCGCTGGTCTCTTTTTCTGGTTTTTCTGTTCATCCATGTCTCAGTTTGTATTTTCGATATTTTCGTTATAACTGTTAGTCTATTTATGGGTACCTATGTTGTTATGTATCTACCTATCTATTTGAATTTGTTGTGTAATTTGTATTAAATAAATGGTTATGTATTCTTGATATTGCTCTAATGTAAATTCACCACCTGCTAAAATTTATTCCTTAATTCTCCATCCATTCCATGGTAAAGGTTGCCTGGAAGAGATCGCTCTGAAGCGATAAAGCCGCCTATTGTTTACCTCAGAAAAAATCTGTGTATACTCCTGTGTTTCCTGTACTGCTTACTATGTGTTGGTGTGCAATAAAAGGTTATATGTATTGTATTGTAATATAATATTAGGTTACAATTGTATCAGTGTGATGTGGTGTCATTGGGGTCGATTTACATCAAAACGAGATTAATGTTTTGTTACATTGAGAAAATACGTGGGTACTCAATTAATAGACTTATGCAGAGTTTCCACTAATAATGTGCGAGAATGTGTTGCAAGGGACGTGTTTTTCACTAACCAATAGAAACGCTTCATTTATACACAAACAGCTGAGCGAAGCGAGGCGAGGTAAATAAATGAAGCGTTTCTATCGGTGGAAACGCTGCTTTAGGTCTGTTTCACTACTAATTGGTAAATTTTAAGTGACAGGTATCTGTGATGCCGTCTCTGTTTGTTTTTACCGAATAAACGGAGACGGCATCACACCACGTAAAAGTTATTAATGAGCGGTGGAACAAGCCCTTATTCTCTTAATGGAATCTGCTGCGTCACGTTGCATTGCGTCGCGAATCAAGAGTATTAACTATATATCATATATCATAATTACAAATACTAGGTAGGTACAGATTTCGTCAATATGAATGAAACAAGAAGTCAATATGATGATGTAGTTACTGGCACTTGAGGTATCCCATCTTAGGTCTCTAGGTTGGCAACGCATCTGCAATACCCCTGGTGTGGCAGATGATTATGGGCGGTGGTGATCTCATACCATCAGAAGACCCACTTGCTCGTGAAAAAAAACTTGGTCATTCTTCAATTTACAAAACAAATTTATGGAAGTATTTAGCTTTTTTCTGCGTTTCCGTTCGCGTCAACAAATTTGTTCAAAGAAGCAAGAAAGCTGAAAAAATTATATCCGGTTCAAAAAAAAATTAAAGTAAACTTTATATGTAAATTTATATTTACGCAGCATCAGCGACACAGCGACTAACAGTGGAATTTCTACATTTCTGCGTGTCAATTAAGGCTATATTCATTTATTCACACCGACCAGTGGTCCGCAGTTATTATTAGCGTTATTTTGGAGTGAGATACAATTTCTTTAATCTACACATATACACATTTCGCATTTTATTCATTTGGTCAAATTATCATTTGGCATAATTTTACATTGTCAAGTTTTCTTATGAGAATACGTTTATTTTGACTAATATTATATTATAAATAATCCAAACGCTAATTTCTCGTTATACACATACATCATTCAATAAAATTACCAGAGAAACATTCACAACAATAACTCTAAAACATCTCCTATATACGACAATGCATAATAACACAAATAGTGGGAATCACTAAGCAGGTATATCTCATCGCATGAATGAGACCTTGTTTTCAATTTAAAAAAAATGTATCGATAGCGAGAAGGAAAAAGAAAAAAAGTATCGATGGCAAGATATCGCCGGGAGCTATCCCGGTCACCGGAAGCTGCTTCCTTCAGCAGACAATGGAGACAGCTCCATGACAAATTCGTCACGGATTGTCATCCGACAATTGAATAAAGTATTGTCGCCGTATCGTTTAATAAAATTTATTAACGCTGGTATTTTACGCGGCGCAAGTTTTGGGGTACGCAGGGGTAGTTTGAAGGTCTTTTCTAGAATTTTCACGTCAAAATAACTCATTAGGTACTTTCGTACCTTGTCATTTTAACCTGAAAATGGCAGAGCTAAAAGAAAAGGTTATACATATAGATAGGAAGGAGTATACTATCAGTGCAAGATTATCTGATTGAAACTAACATTTAAAGGTTTCATTTCAACACGTTTACGTATTCTAAAGTTATAATGTTTTATTAGGGCACCAACCAATGTATCTACATTATTTTTAAATTTAAATGTATTACAATTCACAAACCAATGAAGCTCACCATTTAATAAACTAAATCTAAGTAGTATGGTACCATCGATCCAAAGAGGGTTTAATGCATTGCTAAAAGAAGGAATAGAGTGCATTGCACTTATGTAACATATATTAGGATACTAAAATAATGTTGCCACCACCTACTACAGACTACTATAGGTACATACATCACCTAACAGAGCGCGACTATGAGGCGATTGATCTTTCGCTAGAATATAATGAATTCGAAGTTAAATAAACTACAATGAACAATAAAAAGAATACAACCCAGCCAATCACCAACAGTTTGAATAAAAATTAATAAGGCTTTACCTCACTAGTTTTAGAAGTTTAAATCCCAGACCGTAGATTTCATCTGTCTCTGCATCCAAATCAAGACTGACAAAATAGAACTACACTTCTACAGTTTCAGTACGGAACCCAAGCATCTCAAACAAAGTTCACTGTAGCTAAACTTTTACAAGAGCCATGTTTACTTTAGGTGGCGTTACAAAGACTAAGCTCAGCTTTTGTTGCCAGGCCAACCAGATATTAAAAGCACGTGTGGCCAAACAAAGGTTGCGTTATGCGGGGGATTATTTGCCAATTTATGGAGCTTTTGTAAATTCTGTTGAAAGCTCGCCGGAAATTTGGCTCCGTTTCAACAAATGATCTTTTAACTATAAATACGAATAATATGTTCGTGTGATAAAAATATTTCGGATAGAGCGTTATTTTATTTTACACCTCTTTTTTGCGTTTCGCTGTAAAAACGCGATGAATTTGCGTGCGAATTTGGAAGTCGTTATTCAAAGAAAAAATAACTGTGTATTGTAATAATTTTAAGCGATTGAGCGTTAATTACAAGATATAGACTGCAATTGACCTTTAATATACTTAAGATATTTCGCCACAATTATGTAGCAACTAGCATCAGAGTCTAGTCAGAGTGCGGTGATCATGAAGCTAGTAATTATGTCGAAGTATTGGGAGTTCATTGAATCATTTGCCACCTACGATAACATCCCGTAAGAAATATGATAAATGCCCCCCATAGATCTTTATGCTACAAAACTGTGGCGTCATAATCAACTTTTATTTTTATTTTATTTGTCATAATTATTGTCAAATAGTTGCCGGCCTAGTAATGTAACATGCTTAAGGTGGTTTTCCACCGGCGAGGCGAGACGAGACGAGGCGAGGCGAGAATTGAAATTTGTATGGCAGCGCCCGCAGCGGCTCGCGGCGGGCGCGCGAGAATGCATACAAATTTCAATTCTCGCCTCGCCTCGTCTCGCCTCGCCAGTGGAAAATCACAATTATTCTCTTCTTGTTTAGTAAATCTGCACCTGGGCAAATATTCAGCGTTTTTGCGGTTAAAAGAGGTGAATGCTCAGGGTTAAATTTAATGAAAACTAAAGATAATACCAATGCTAAGTGTGATTAACATTCTTGCGACTTGTCTTTCCATTGTGCTAATAAACGTGGGATTCCAAAAACGGGAATATGCCTCAGTGGCCCTATTCGGGGTAGATACCCTATATCCCCCCCCGACCCTCCCTATATCCCCTATAGCCCTCTTGTTCTGAGAGGAGGCCTCTGCCCTGCAGTGGGACGTTTATAGGCTGGAATGATGATGATGATGATGACCCTATATCCAACCAGCAATACCCCATTTTTGAAGCAAACGCACCATTCCAAAATACGTATTCGATGACACATAGCTGCTTTAGTTGTATAGTGACATACGAATTCCTTTCCATTTCTATACAACATCTTTGTTTTACAAATGCTTAAAATGTAGAAATAGAAACGTCCAAAGACTATTTATAATGAGAGTTAAAACTCGCTACGTAGCACTACAAATCAGCGCGGGTAGCCATTAGAGGCGATAAAATTTAACGAGAGTGCGACTTGGATGCTTTCTGAATGCTCACGCGCATGTATGGGATGTCGGGACAATGGGGGGGTTACATAGCGTAGAGGAATTAAAAGTATTGTATATCAGTGTTATGATTATGTTATGTACATAGGTTAATAAATTTTGGATGAAGTCTAACCATATTTTGGATTTCATTATGATTTGTACTTAATATACTATTGTTGTGTCTTGCGTTGTGAATAAATTTATTTTCTTTCTTTCTTTCTTATTTGTTTATTTTTTCCTTCAAATGTCATGATGTTTTTTGTTTATTTTTTGATTGCTGGTAAATAACCTAACCTAGCCAACCTTAAGTTGAAAACCCCGGGATATTGTAATTTCAAAGTTAAATATCTCAAAAATGGCTGGTCCGATTGAAACAGCTACGCACATCTCTGGTGAACGAAATGACTGACACACACGCAATACTCAGCCTAAACTATTGGAGTCAGGGAATCAGAGACTTGGAATTTGACAACATATTCCTTGAGTAATTGGAAGCGTCTTCACCCTTATGTAGTTAGCGTTCCATTGGCCCGCACAAAGCGGTTTGCTTCATCTTTCATAATGCGAACTGCTAAGGAATGGAATTCGCTTCCGTCGTCTGTATTTCCGGATAAATACAATCTAAATAAACTCGATTTAAGACGTGAGTTATCCGGGTCATTATATTTAATATATTTAAATACAATCTACTAGGGCTCTTCAAGGCTAGAGTGAATAGGCTGTTACTGAACCAGTGAGATACACCTTTGGCCTCATCTGCACTTAACATCAGGTGTGGTAGGGGTATTACGGTCAGTTATATGTAAAAAAACTAGCCAATTTTTTGTACGGAAGCGAAACCAAAGGATAAAGCTAAGAGATAGAGCTAACTAAACATTCAACTCTACAACGTGCATGCACGGCCGCATGTAAACCAAGCTTCCACGTCCTACTAATTCGGGAATACTACACATTTGGCCGTAGTTTAATTTCGTTAATCGTCGCACCGATCCATTTAACTCTTATTGTTTCCACTATCCGTCTCAATAATGTCAATGTTTAAAGGCATCATATTCACCATGTAATTTACATACTACGTAAATAAATAAATAGCATGGGACAGATGACCTAGTCCCAAACTAAGCAAAGCTTGTTCTAGAAACTAGCAAGCAAATGTTTTACAAGATTTTTTATTAACCCCCGACGCAAAAAGAGGGGTGTTATAAGTTTGACCGCTATGTGTGTCTGTGTGTCTGTCCGTGTCACCGTAGCTCTTGAAAGGTGGACCGATTTGAATGTGCGTTTAATTTATTTGAAAGCAGGTATTCTAGCGATGATTCTTAGCCATGTTTCATCAAACGGTTAAGCCGTTTTTGAGATATTGAACTTTGAAGTGACAAAGTCGGGGGTTTTCCAACTTTTTTGCTTCCAGCTTATTTCAACTCCACCTTGTAGGTGTACCTATTTTTTTGTTTCTTTCTAAACACACTACACCGTATCATACCATGACCGTAAAAGGAACGTGTCAGGCAAACATATATTCTTTGTATCGAAAGCTATGAGACTATGCCCACTATAATCCTGGCCTGACTTGTTGAGGTTTAACGGTTTAACTGTTTCGAAAATGGTTAAACTGATCGAGTGTTGCCATTTATATGCTTCCGGATTGAAAGTTTCTTTGCGAACTTATTTCCGCTGGCGTTCGTCTCGTCGTAGTGTGTTGTATGCTTTTATATGTTTTAGTTTTTAAATGGGTCCCACTGAAAAACAGCTTTGCGGCTTGCCGTAACATTATGCTGAGTGGGGCCCACTACCTATACTATTCGATGTTATTTTTTTATTCTTTCCATTTAATGTATTTTGTCTCTCTCTCTCCCTCTTTCTCTCACTAGCGCGTT
>NC_133494.1:12445831-12447419 GCF_025370935.1 Choristoneura fumiferana
ATCCGTCCGCGCCGCCATTATGCTCCCCGTCAGCTGATTCGTTCGATGTTTTAGCAGATGTACAATGCGCCGATATGTGACCGAGTTGGTTACATTGGTAACACATCGCATCATTTTCTTCGCTCGGGCACACACTAGACACATGATTTTCTCCTTCTTCACAGCTGCAGCTCGAGTAAACTGGTTTGGGCCGGTTTTCGTTCATATCTTGTAGCGAATGCGTAGGTACCATCTTACTCTTAATAATGTCATATATTCTGAGCTTCTCCTTTAAGTCGTTATATGTTGTAACGCCGTATAACATCATTTTGTTGGTTTCAACATCTTCTATCCCGTCGACAATATACTGTATTGTCACATAGTCTGGCATTTTTCCTCTTTTGCCCAACTCGCGCATCGTAAGTAGGTAGTCAAGGCAACTCTCGTCTACCTTCTTTTTACGCGCCGCCATTAGCTCGTGTATCGCCTTTATGTCGATCGTGTCATGGAATTCTTCTTTTAGCGCGTACTTTAGATCGTCCCACGATTTAAACGGTCGCTCCGCTTGGAGCCAGAGCGCTGCGGTACCCGTTAAGCTGCGCCTAGCAACAATTAGCCGTTGCAATGGCGTCCATCCAAATATCTCCGCGTTCTCGTCGATGTCGTCGATAAATCTAGTAACGCTGTACATCTCATCTTTGCGCACTAAATTACTGACTAGGTCGTCAATGTACTGCAGGCTAACACTAACGTCGTACGTCGTCATCGCGTCCGTTGCCCTTGCAGTCGTCGTCGTCATATTCGTCGTCGTCCGGAGTTTGAGTCTCGGTGCCTCATCCACACCTCCACTCGGAGCCTCGCTAGCTGCCTCGTCATACATCTTATCCGCTTGCATCTCGCTCCGATGTGCCGTTTCTCGCCGCTCAGAAGCCACCGTCTTACTTCAGAAGCCAGCAGAAACTCGTCTTCGTCTGTTATTTCGGTCGCCCGTCGTAAATGGCAACCGCCGTAACAAAAAATGTAACCGCCTCGTTACACCACGTAGCACACCAGTCCGTCGTCGTATCCACGATTTAATTTTTTCCTTCTGATCCCGGACGAGCCCCCAAAAATGTGGGATCGTGCGAAGGAAAACAAACTTTTCGAAATAAAGTAAGAAAAGTTTATTAAAAAAAAACTAAATGAATACGTAATTTGACAAATGAAAACAGAAAAACACAGCGCACTAGGCTCACCCGATCGGTAACTCACACTCTTTTACTCATTCGCTCGTCTCATTCACTCCACATTAGTCTTCAGTCATTCGGTCGCTCGTTTACATCAAATCATTCTAACATTAATCCACCCTCATTCCACATGTATTCTATTACGCGATGTGAAATAATAAGCCGAATGTAACGATTTCTTCCTAATTCGTGATATTCCTTCCTAAATAATTATTCATAGTAATCACTTTCCTAACTAACTATTCCTATTGTAATGTAATGTTTAGAATATTAGTTCATATAATAGGTTGATAGACAACTGGAAAAACATAGTGCAACACGAAGAAATGTAACATCTCTGTATTTATACAGCCATGACCTATGTTTCACAAATAAAACACCTT
>NC_133494.1:12447519-12509984 GCF_025370935.1 Choristoneura fumiferana
GTAGTTACACGTTCTAGATCAATAGTTTATCGTATACTATTAAACGAGCTATAAATAAACGTTTTAAATGTTTTTAAGAAATCAAAAAATACATTGAATGAAATAAACCCATCACGGTAGTGTCGCTCCAAATAAAAATTACACAAACGAATTTTAATGTACGGCGCCATCTTTTGACGAATAGCTGAATTATTTCTAACCTTACACAGCGCGTAGCACGGCACTTGCCTTGTTTTTTATCTTATCTGTGCCCTTAGTGTAAGTTTTCGATTACAAAATACGTCTCGATCGCGTTCGCGTTAAAATCTCAATTTGTATGGAAACACGAACATCGCAAACGTTCCGCTAGAGGCGCTGTTCGTGTTTCCATACAAATTGAGATTTTAACGCGAACGCGATCGAGACGTATTTTGTACCGAAAACTACACTAAGGGCACTGAAATAAACCCTTAGTCCGATCAAAGCCGTTCTTCACAGTGACTGTCGCAATACACAATTCCGGGGCAAACAAATTCCCATCAAACTGGGACACGCGCCGATTGGCGGACAAAAAGTTTCATACATTGTTGGGCTAAACAACGGCCATACGTCCGTCATATGCACGGGGGTATTCTGTAGCGGATAAAAATAACATCATTTCAAATTTACATCGACAATTTGATTGCTCGTAGAAACGACACTGCTCCCCTTATAACTGTAGGTATTATCATCATCATCATCATCATCATCATGTCAGCCGAAAGTCGTCCACTGCTGGACATAGGCCTCCCCCAAGGCTCTCCACTCAGACCGGTCTTGTGCTTTCCGCATCCACCGCGATCCCGCGATCTTAACCAAGTCGTCGCTCCATCTTGTTGGAGGCCTACCGACAGCTCGTCTCCCGGTCCGCGGACGCCATTCGAGAA
Organism: Choristoneura fumiferana; assembly: GCF_025370935.1. Taxonomy (NCBI): domain Eukaryota; kingdom Metazoa; phylum Arthropoda; class Insecta; order Lepidoptera; family Tortricidae; genus Choristoneura; species Choristoneura fumiferana. The sequence continues at coordinate 12,448,425 of NC_133494.1, forward strand.
CCTGGCCCCATCGGCCATCCGTCCTGCGAGCAATGTGCCCCGCCCACTGCCACTTTAGTTTCGCAATTCTTCAGGTAGGTATTATATAAGTTTATAAAAATAAATAAATTGTGTTTGTAGGTAGTTAAATGTAATCAATATTTGTGTTGTCTATTTAAACCCTCGTCCGAGCACCGAAGCTACCAAACAACGGCTAACTATATTACTTACTGTCTTCTTCAATATCGATAGTGGCGGAATTATCGATGTATCGATGGAGGTTATGCTTGACCCCACGGCTTCGCCTCTGTTACAAAACGTTAGCTATGTGAAATATTAGCATGAACATGTCTGTACCTAGTTTTTACCTATGCGAAATAAAGATCTATTATTATTATTATTATATTGTGTATAACTTGGTTGTAAAGTTGTTTAGTATCTCGCGTCTTGAAACCCTCGACACAGGGCGGCCACGCCGTACAAAATACGCGTTCTTGAATCTACATAGGCACGACGACGTCTGTACACGCGTGAATGTGTGCGTAAGCTGCACAGGGCTTGGCTATTGCAAAACCGTATATGTATATTATAAGTACTACCAATGACATTTAAAGGTACTCATATGTAGGTATGGCTTAGATATGTGTAAATAAATGTAATCGTTAATCTTACCTATTTCGAGGGTATTCTGGCAAAATAGAATAAGTGCATTTTTTTTAAGTTACATACATTTATTTATCTAACAAAACCGTATAAAAAATAAATATTGTGCACTTATCCGGTCCTGCCAGAATATCCTCGATTTATTTAAACCTACTTAAAATGTGTCTGTCTGCGTATTGTAAGCATCCTTATTTTCAATTACAATAGATATACGTCTACAAACTTAAAGAATTATTCATGTATTAATCGCGTTAATTTCAGAAATCACTATTTAAAAAAAAAGGAAGTAGGTAGGGTACCGTTACGTTTTCGTAAAATTATTGCTCCCGAGTTTTGTGCCGCGCGGCCGACATACTTCGCGTCGCGCACCCGACTGCTTTCCTGCGGTTTTCCTGCAATCTGCGCTTGAGGGGTGGGGTAACTCGAACCGGAGCGGGGCGGAGCGTGACCATTCTGTGCGTTAGTAGTATTATATATTCTGTGCCCTCGACTACGCTCAAGATACTTCTTTTAAACGACTCGGTTTGCTAATGGATCAATCTTAGAATCATCAGGTTTCAATATGAGCACTGGCGCCAAATAGGTAGTTACTAACTATCCATCCATCCCAGCCTATATACGTCCCACTGCTGGGCACAGGGCCTCCTCTCAGAACAAGAGGGCTTGGGCCATAGTTCCCACGCGGGCCCAGTGCGGATTGGGAACTTCACACACACCATTGAATTGCTTCGCAGGTTTGTGCAGGTTTCCTCACGATGTTTTCCTTCACCGTAAAGCTCGTGGTAAATTTCAAATGTAATTCCGCAACATGAATTTCGAAAAACTCAGAGGTGCGAGCCGGGGTTTGAACCCACGATCCTCTGCTTGAGAGGCCATAGGTCAAACCACTCGGCCACCACGGCTACTAACTATCCATTGCATAACAAATCAAAATTGTATGAATTTATTTGACCTACTAGTAGAATGATCCAGAAGTCTTGTTACGATTGTGATCACGCGTGACTCGAATAACCTGACCAGCTGAACCCAGCGTTAAAACAATAAAACAGCAGCTGCGAATTCATGAGTAACCCAGTAATACCGTTTCACTGCACCGCCATATAAAAGAAAAAGACGACAGTGTAAAACTACACACGTTTTTGACCTGCACCACGTCGAATAGGCATGTTAATCCTGGTTTTTTATGCTTCAATAACTTGACCAACAACTATCAGGGAAGCCTTGACGCTATTTTGCGTACCTACTATATCATCATACGCAAAGGTTTTTTCCGCTTTAATAGTAAATAAATTAACTGATAATTATGAAAACGGGGAATAGTAATAAAGTGATAGATAGGATAATACATCAATTGATAGTAATCACTATTTATCACTATCTGTCGACTTGCGTGTGAATGTTATAACTGTTAGTCTATTTATGGGTACCTATGTTGTTATGTATCTATCTATTTGAATTTGTTGTGTAATTTGTATTAAATAAATGGTTATGTGTTCTTGATATTGCTCTAATGTAAATTCACCACCTGCTAAATTGCCTGGAAGAGATCGCTCTGAAGCGATAAAGCTGCCTAAAGAAATCTGTGTATATTCCTGTGTTTTCTGTACTGCTTACTATGTGTTGGTGTGCAATAAAAAGTTATATGTATTGTATTGTATTATAATATTGGGTTGCAATTGTATCAGTGTGCTATATTGGGGTCGATTTACATCAAAACGAGATTAATGTTTTGTTACATTGAGAAAATACGTGGGTACTCAATTAATAGACTTAAGCAGAGTTTCCACTAATAATGTGCGAGAATGTGTTGCGAGGGGTGTGTTTTTCACTAACCAATAGAAACGCTTCATTTATACATCCTCGCACAACACATCTCTGGTAAAAACAGCTGAGCGAAGCGAGGCGAGGTAAATGAAGCGTTTCTATCGGTGGAAACGCTGCTTTAGGTCTGTTTCACTACTAATTGGTAAATTTTAAGTGACAGGTATCTGTGATGCCGTCTCTGTTTGTTTTTACCGAATAAACGGAGACGGCATCACACCACGTAAAAGTTATTAATGAGCGGTGGAACAAGCCCTTATCCTCTTAATGGAATCTGCAGCGTCACGTTGCATTGCGTCGCGAATCAAGAGTATTGACTATATATCATATATCATAATTACAATTACTAGGTACAGATTTCGTCAATATGAATGAAACAATCAAGAAGTCAATATGATGATGTAGTTACTGGCACTTGAGGTATCCCATCTTAGGTCTCTAGGTTGGCAACGCATCTGCAATACCCCTGTGTGGCAGATGTTTATGGGCGGTGGTGATCTCTTACCATCAGGAGACCCACTTGCTCGTTTGCAATCCAGTCGAATAAAAAAAAACTTGGTCATTCTTCAATTTACAAAACAAATTTATGGAAGTATTTAGCTTTTTTCTGCGTTTCCGTTCGCGTCAACAAATTTGTTCAAAGAAGCAAGAAAGCTGAAAAAATTATATCCGGTTAAAAAAAAAATTAAAGAACTTTATATGTGAATTTATATTTACGCAGCATCAGCGACACAGCGACTAACAGTGGAATTTCTACATTTCTGCGTGTCAATTAAGGCTATATTCATTTATTCACACCGACCAGTGGTCCGCAGTTATTATTAGCGTTATTTTGGAGTGAGATACAATTTCTTTAATCTTTAGCATATACAAATTTCGCATTTTATTCATTTGGTCAAATTATCATTTGGCATAATTTTACATTGTCAAGTTTTATTAGGAGAATACGTTTATTTTGACTAATATTATATTCCAAATAATCCAAACGCTAATTTCTCGTTATACACATACATCATTCAATAAAATTACCAGAGAAACATTCACAACAATAACTCTAAAACATCTCCTATATACGACAAAGCATAATAACACAAATAGTGGGAATCACTAAGCAGGTATATCTCATCGCATGAATGAGACCTTGTTTTCAATTTAAAAAAAATGTATCGATAGCGAGAAGGAAAAAAAAAAAGTATCGATGGCAAGATATCGCCGGGAGCTATCCCGGTCACCGGAAGCTGCTTCCTTCAGCAGACAATGGAGACAGCTCCATGACAAATTCGTCACGGATTGTCATCCGACAATTGAATGAAGTATTGTCGTCGTATCGTTTAATAAAATTTATTAACGCTGGTATTTTACGCGGCGCAAGTTTTGGGGTAAGCAGGGGTAGTTTGAAGGTCTTTTCTAGAATTTTCACGTCAAAATAACTCATTAGGTACTTTCGTACCTTGTCATTTTAACCTGAAAATGGCAGAGCTAAAAGAAAAGGTTATATAGACAGGAAGAAGTATATACTATCAGTGTAAGATTATCTGATTGAAACTAACATTTAAAGGTTTCATTTCAACACGTTTACGTATTCTAAAGTTATAATGTTTTATTAGGGCACCAACCAATGTATCTACATTATTTTTAAATTTAAATGTATTACAATTCACAAACCAATGAAGCTCACCATTTAATAAACAGTTTTTTCCGATAAACAAATCTAAGTAGTATGGTACCATCGATCCAAAGAGGGTTTAATGCATTGCTAAAAGAAGGAATAGAGTGCATTGCACTTATGTAACATATATTAGGATACTAAAATAATGTTGTCACCACCCTACTACAGACTACTATACATACATCACCTAACAGAGCGCGACTATGAGGCGATTGATCTTTCGCTAGAATATAATGAATTCGAAGTTAAAACAAACTACAATAAACAATAAAAAGAATACAACCCAGCCAATCACCAACAGTTTGAATAAAAAATAATAAGGCTTATTAACAATGAAATGTTCCCCCAAAGCGATCCCTTTACCTCACTAGTTTTAGAAGTTTCAATCCCCAGACCGTAGATTTCATCTGTCTCTGCATCCAAATCAAGACTGACAAAATAGAACTACACTTCTATAGTTTCAGTACGGAACCCAAGCATCCCAAACAAAGTTCACTGTAGCTAAACTTTTACAAGAGCCATGTTTACTTTAGGTGGCGTTACAAAGACTAAGCTCAGCTTTTGTTGCCAGGCCAACCAGATATTAAAAGCACGTGTGGCCAAACAAAGGTTGCGTTATGCGGGGGATTATTTGCCAATTTATGGAGCTTTTTGTAAATTCTGTTGAAAGCTCGCCGGAAATTTGGCTCCGTTTCAACAAATGATCTTTTAACTATAAATACGAATAATATGTTCGTGTGATAAAAATATTTCGGATAGAGCGTTATTTTATTTTACACCTCTTTTTTGCGTTTCGCTGTAAAAACGCGATGAATTTGCGTGCGAATTTGGAAGTCGTTATTCAAAGAAAAAATAACTGTGTATTGTAATAATTTTAAGCGATTGAGGGTTAATTACCTACATTAGACTATTTTCTACAAGATATAGACTGCAATTGCTTACCTTTAATATACTTAAGATATTTCGACACAAATAAGTAGCAACTAGCATCAGAGTCTAGTCAGAGTCCGGTGATCATGGAGCTAGTAATTATGTCGAAGTATTGGGAGTTCATTGAATCATTTGCCACCTACGATAACATCCCGTAAGAAATATGATAAACTATCCCACATAGATCTTTATGCTACAAAACTGTGGCGTCATAATCAACTGTTATTTTTATTTTATTTGTCATAATTATTGGCAAATCGTTGCTGGCCTAGTAACGTATCATGCTTAAGGTGGTTTTCCACCGGCGAGGCGAGACGAGACGAGGCGCGCGAGAATGCATACAAATTTCAATTCTCGCCTCGCCTCGTCTCGTCTCGCCTCGTCTCGTCTCACCTCGTCTCGTCTCGTCTCGCCTCGCCAGTGGAAAATCACAATTATTCTCTTCTTGTTTAGTAAATCTGCACCTGGGCAAATATTCAGCGTTTTTGCGGTTAAAAGAGGTGAATGCTCAGGGTTAAATTTTTATGAAAACTAAAGATAATACCAATGCTAAGTGTGATTAACATTCTCGCGACTTGTCTTTCCATTGTGCTAATAAAAGTGGGATTCCAAAAACGGGAATACGCCTCAGTGGCCCTTTTCGGGGTAGATACCCTATATCCCCCCCCGACCCCCCCTATATCCCCTATAGCCCTCTTGTTCTGAGAGGAGGCCTCTGCCCTGCAGTGGGACGTTTATAGGCTGGAATGATGATGATGATGATGACCCTATATCCAACCAGCAATACCCCATTTTTGAAGCAAACGCACCATTCCAAAATACGTATTCGATGACACATAGCTGCTTTAGTTGTATAGTGACATACGAATTCCTTTCTATTTCTATACAACATCTTTGTTTTACAAATGCTTAAAATGTAGAAATAGAAACGTCCAAAGACTATTTATAATGAGAGTTAAAACTCGCTACGTAGCACTACAAATCAGCGCGGGTAGCCATTAGAGGCGATAAAATTTAACGAGAGTGCGACTTGGATGCTTTCTGAATGCTCACGCGCATGTATGGGATGTCGGGACAATGGGGGGGTTACATGGCGTAGAGGAATTAAAAGTATTGTATATTCAGTGTTATGATTAAGTTATGTACATAGGTAAATAAATTTTGGATGAAATCTAACCATATTTTGGATTTCATTATTATTTGTACTTAATACTATTGTTAAATTGTGTCTTGCGTTGTGAATAAATTTATTTTCTTTCTTTCTTTCTTGTTTATTTTTTCCTTCAAATGTCATGATTTTTTTTGTTTATTTTTTGATTGCTGGTAAATAACCTAACCTAGCCAACCTTAAGTTGAAAACCCCGGATATTGTAATTTCAAAGTTAAATATCTCAAAAATGGCTGGTCCGATTGAAACAGCTACGCACATCTCTGGTGAACGAAATGACTGACACATACGCAATACTCAGCCTAAACTATTGGAGTCAGGGAGTCAGAGAGAATTTGACAACATATTCCTTGACTAATTGGAAGCGTCTTCACCCTTATGTTAGTTAGCGTTCCATTGGCCCGCACAAAGTGGTTTGCTTCATCTTCATAATGCGAACTGCTAAGGAATGGAATTCGCTTCCGTCTCTTCAAGGCTAGAGCGAATAGGCTGTTACTGAACCAGTGAGATACACCTTTGGCCTCATCTGCACTTAACATCAGGTGTGATAGGGGTATCACGGTCAGTTATATGTAAAAAAAACTAGCCAATTTTTTGTACGGATGCGAAACCGAAGGATAAAGCTAAGAGAAACTAAACATACAACTCTACAACGTGCACGGCCGCATGTAAACCAAGCTTCCACGTCCTACTAATTCGGGAATACTACACATTTGGCCGTAGTTTAATTTCGTTAATCGTCGCACCGATCCATTTAACTCTTATTGTTTCCACTATCCGTCTCAATAATGTCAATGTTTAAAGGCATCATATTCACCATGTAATTTACATACTACGTAAATAAATAAATATCATGGGACAGATGACCTAGTCCCAAACTAAGCAAAGCTTGTTCTAGAAACTAGCAAGCAAATGTTTTACAAGATTTTTTATTAACCCCCGACGCAAAAAGAGGGGTGTTATAAGTTTGACCGCTATGTGTGTCTGTGTGTCTGTCCGTGTCACCGTAGCTCTTGAAAGGGTGGACCGATTTGAATGCGCGTTTAATTTTATTTGAAAGCAGGTATTCTAGCGATGATTCTTAGCCATGTTTCATCAAACGGTTAAGCCGTTTTTGAGATATTGAACTTTGAAGTGACAAAGTCGGGGGTTTTCCAACTTTTTTGCTTCCAGCTTATTTCAACTCCACCTTGTAGGTGTACCTATTTTTTGTTTCTTTCTAAAGATCTCTACACACTACACCGTATCATACCATGACCGTAAAAGGAACGTGTCTGGCAAACATATATTCTTTGTATCGAAAGCTATGAGACTATGCCCACTATAATCCTGGCCTGACTTGTTGAGGTTTAACGGTTTAACTGTTTCGAAAATGGTTAAACTGATCGAGTGTTGCCATTTATATGCTTCCGGATTGAAAGTTTCTTTGCGAACTTATTTCCGCTGGCGTTCGTCTCGTCGTAGTGTGTTGTATGCTTTTATATGTTTTAGTTTTTAAATGGGTCCCACTGAAAAACAGCTTTGCGGCTTGCCGTAACATTATGCTGAGTGGGGCCCACTATACTATTCGATGTTATTTTTTTATTCTTTCCATTTAATGTATTTTGTCTCTCTCTCTCTCTCTCCCTCTCTCTCTCTCTCTCTCACTAGCGCGTTTCCTAACCAACATTCGCCGTCGTGTATCGTGGTATGCGCTTGACATTACGTTACTGGCACGTTTCTGTTACGTTCATGGCATGATACGAGGTAGCAGGTAGAGACCTTTAGAAACAAACAAAAATACACCTACAAGGTGGAGTTGAAATAAAAAAGCTTGTAAAATGTCTCACCAAACTTGTTTTTTTTTTGGAAATTTCACCCTAATAATAAATAAGCACTTCGAAGGTGGCCTATGGGCGGAACCTACAGATAAACATAAAATTTAATGTTATAGTGTATAATTATAAGGAAGCGATTGCTTTTGAGTAATTTATGAAGATATAAAATACCGTACATAATTTTAAATTATTTCTAAAATAAGCGAAACTAGACCACGTATAGGTACAGTGCTAACAGTAGGTACTACAAAAATTTTATAACTTCTCATGTTCGTAAACTTAGATTTATGTTGGATTTAAAACACTTTTTATGCTCTATGTTAATAGTGCCTAAAGCAAAATCTTCGTCTAAGACAAATCTAAAACCACGAAAACTAAGACAATCAGATGGCAACAGCCACGAACAGAAAAGTTTGTTTATAAAACGAAGTTTTAACTTTTTTGTGTTTTTAATACTTCGTGTTTAATATATTATATAATTACCAAAATTAGATACTAACCCCCTGTTTGATACCACAGCCTGCGGCTCGGGAGATATAAAGGGCTCAGGTAAAATAACGCGCTTTATGCACTTGTCGTACAATCTAATCGATTTTTTTTTTAATTTTAACTATTCCACTGTAACTAGAGCTCGTTTTCTTTTAAATAGTATACTTTCACCCAGATTCTCAATAGATGAACATCTTCACTCATCCCAAACCCCATTGTAGCACCACTGACCGCAAAATCCTCATCAACAGTCATTGTCGTCAAAAAGTTCTCATCGCATCGACAATTTATCGACGCATTACTCACTCTCTGACGTCTGCTGACTGACATTTACTAGAAAACTTGAAAAAACACGAAAAGTCGTCAGTCGACAGCCCCCTGCCGCTTTTAGCCTTTGCGGTCGCAAAATGTCTCAATCTACATTTTTTTGGGGTAACTCAACGTATTTGTGTAGTGGCAGGTACAGTACCTGCTGCGAGGATCAATTTATTAAGACCTTATTATTTGACTTTTGCCGCTCTAGTTAAAGATTTTAGCAACTATGTGAGCGAAAAAAGTTTTTTTATAAGCAATCTTAAGATCTCAAGATTTGCCAGCCGCAAATAACTGCGAAAATTAAATAATGCAAAATTGACATATTATTGCTGGAACGGCAATAACAAAAAACTTGTAAAATAGCATCTACGGCAAAAACATGGCTAAAAAGTAATTAACCCAAAGAGTTATTTTTATAGTTCGCAAAAACATTTTACTGCCAAAAGGCTTATTGCCTTCTTGCATTATCTACGCACCAAAATAAAACGCACAAAACAAAACTAACTGTTATTGCGTCTAATGGTGTGCTAAAAATCCTTTGCGACTATAAAACACAATTGGCGAATTTAAGGCCGGGAAGAAAAAGAAAACTTGTTTTTTTTTGCATTCAACCCTCGCAATTATGAAGGGTGTAAAAAGTTGGCGGTAAATGAAGGCCACCGAAGGGTTGTTGCAACTACTATTTCTGTTACCCCGCTCTAGCTTGCCCACTTTCTAATACGACGGTCATAAAATCTGTATTTAACGGGATACACTGAAATTCATATGATTTTGAGGATTTTGAATTAATTTAATTATACAATACAAAACAATACAATGAAGAGTTTTACACTCCTCGCGCTAGTCAGCTTTGGATTTTTCTGGATCTAGGTGACATAAAATTACTTTTTATGTTCTAGTGCATAAAGTAAAATCTTCTTCGTCTAAGACCAAGACAAACGGCGCCAATAGCCACGGACAAAAAAGTTTATGAAACCTTGATTTTTTTCCATAGTATTTTATATAAACTTTCACATTACCTAAATACTGATAAATATATTTCGAAATAACTACATATACTAATGAAATACCGATCTGTGAACTAAGTGATAGCCGGTGCAACACACACTTAAAACACTTTACAGCATTTGTTAGCAATTGCTCAACAATAAACCTCCAACTCCCATTGTACTCTCTCATAAAGTTATTTGCACAAATTCGCAAAAGGGTGAAACTCTAACAGCCAACTTTTATTTGAAATACCCGTTATGCATTCAATTCTGGTAAAAACAGCGCATTTAAAGTCACTCTTAGTTTTTTAACTCGTTTACGTCGCTTTCGGCTTGTAAATTACGCTGAAGCCATTGGCTCATGATGTTTGAGTTACCCTTCCTACCTAATACTAGCTGCTCTGTGAAATGCCTCGCGAGTTAATTTACTCCTAAAAAAATAGAAACAAAAAGAATAGATGAAATCGGACGCGGTCACCCATCCAAGTACTGACCACGGCTGACATTGCTTAACTTCAGTTTTTCACATTTTCAACTCTCTGACTCTATGAAAAATATCCAAAAACTAAGTCAATAAATAAAACCATGTAATTATCGAATCTGTTCACAATATTTCACGAAAAGAGAATCACATGTATTTTGTTAACTAAAATACCTGCATCGTCACTTCATTCTTTCATAAGTTTTTGGTAAATTTTATTTTTTAATACAAGCTTTTTTTGCTGACTGTTCTTTTTGCTAACTGTACTTGTATTGTCACCCAAACTACATTTGAATACCAAATTTCAAGTCAATGCCATTAACCGTTGAAGAGTTCCGTCCTATGGAGACGATCCTGGCCGGACTACCAAGATGTCACTATCAGATTATTGTATTGTCACCAGATTTTCATAAGTTTACCAAATTTCAAGTTGATCGAACTACTGGAAGTGGGTCAAATTTAACTTGCAAGATTTGACCCAAATAAACAAACGAACAGGGCAAGTTAAATAAAAGCTTGTAGAAATGGAGTTTCATGCGCAAATATAATTTAAAAGAAAAAAAATGCAATTAAAAACAACGGAAAAAAATTATAGTTACACAAATGCTGCAAACTGGGAACATTTGACAGTGTCAGCTACAGTGCAGTTGTCAGTAAATCCATCACTTATATTTATCGAATTTTATAGTAATAACTTATAGTACTTATAGGTACTTACTATAAAATTAATAATCCGATTCCGTAATTAGCATCGTCGGCATATACAAAATCAAACAGTAAATTGAGCTCCCTGAAGGTATCCACCACCTAATCCTTTATAATTAAGAGCGGGCTTGATCCCTGAAAAAGAAATAAACCGTTTTATAACACCAACTTCCTTAACCCCACGTAAAGCCAGCCGTAAAACTCATAGAAGATCGGATCGGCGATATGAGGCGGAAATAAATCGCCATTTAAAATCAATTTGTGTAAAGGCTTCGGAAAGTAGTTTGGTGACGGGGTCACTCCCCCCCACCGCATTCGTTCCGCTTTATTGGCTTTTGTTACTCCTCATGGGCACTAATATGACCTTAGAAAGTACGTGCCTTTTCATTTGTTACCCTGCCACTTTGCTATTTCGTTTCGTGAATAGATGTTTTCGCTTTGGCTCGCGTTTGGAACTAGGTTTAGCAATCGAGGGGAACGATTTTCTTTTGTTCCCATTTCTCTAAACTTTGACGTAGAATGTGTGCGAATGTGTATTAAGGTGTTTCAAGGAAGTTTAGGATGGAATCTGATGACAATTGATCTCCCCACACCTCTTTTTTAGACCGACCTGCTGCGTAAATGTGTAATTTTAATAAATTTGAAAATACACGCTGAATAAAGTTTATGCGCCAAATGCGTTTTACAATATGTGTGCTTCAATTCCAGTTTTAGACGTTAACGAGCAGATAGAAGTTACCAAATTGATACAACCTTTTAACATTTGATACGAGGGCGTTTTAAAAAAAAAGTGTACCCTTTCCTTTTTTAATTTTGGAAAAATATGGTTTTCCTATTCAGAATCAAGAGCACAATCGATTCTGATCGTTTGAATAATGTCCCCGTTTTTTCATACAAAATTTTATGAGTCAGTTTTGTCACGCTCATGCTAAGTGTATGAAAAAAGCGTCGCAAAATTGTATTTTTTTTGGAGTAATTTTTTTAAACTATCGGAATCGATTGTGCTCTTGATTCTGAGTAGGAAAAACCATATTTTTTTGCAAAATTTAAAAAAAAAGGAATGGGTACACTTTTTTTTAAAACGCCCACTAACAGAGTGAAGTAAGCAAATCTAGTTCCGAAATTAATTGAAACGCAAAGTTGATATAATTAAAGAAAATGAATCGTAATATACCAGGGTGGAATCTTTTTCTACTGACGTAGGTAGGTACATCAGCGAATCACACTATACTGAAATTGATTATGAAGAAAAAGGTCCTACGCTGGTAAGCGATCCAGTTTCCTCGACTGTACTGGATGCGTTGCCGATGTTATAAAATAAACCACTTAATTTCAAAAATGTGACAGTCGAATGAAAATGGAGTCCTCGTTTTATTTTTACTTTTTTGAGTTAAACTTTAAGTATTTTTTATTATTACAATGCTATTGCTATATAATGTCGTTCGGAACTCGAAACAAAAGATCACTTTTCTTTTTCTTTCTCATTTGAAACTTCAGGAAAACGAAAACCGACGAGTTCCAAGCAGTCACAGGCCTCCTATCACACTGACAGGGCTTGAGCCGTAGTTCATACGCGGGCCCAGTGTGGATTGGGAACTTCACACATACCCGGATTCTCTGCTTGAGAGGCCACTAGGCCACCACGGCTCTGTGCTATAGTTTGTAATATATTACATATATCTGCTGTGAGCACGTGTACATTAAACAAAGCCGTCGTCGTTAACCGAGTCAGCCGCATCAGCGGTAACACGCCGGCGGAAAAAGAGCGACAAAGCAAACGTCCCGGGTGGAAGGTGAACTTAAAGGGGTTAAGGGACTTAAGGGGCTTAAGCGAGTGCCGCCGGGCGGCGCGCCTCGTATTGGGGCTTACCCGTGATTTACTCGTTACGTCGCCCGAGGCCCGCGCAAACCTTTCTTTCTACTTTTTTTTCTGTTTACTTAACGGCTCAGGGGTTACCCTTTATTGGGTAAAGTCGGGAAAACTGATATCCCACGCGACATAAACTTTGGTGCGACTTACTGGTGGATACAGATTTGTATCGGATTTGGTTTTATGGGTAAAGAGAGAGATTTGAAAGGGAACGGTTAAACATTCGTGGATTTTTATTGGACTGAAAGTTAGGATTGATAACCGCGGTAGCTTAAGTTGCGATTAGTTAGTGAAAACGGCAAAAAAACATACATATATACTTACTGGTTTTGTAAACTATTTTGGAGGAATATCTATATAAATAAATATGAATAGTTAAATGTGTTGCTAAGCGCAAAATTTGAAAACGGCGGGACCGATTTCGCTTATTCTTATTTTGTTGTGTTCGTTATTGTCAGAAGGTTTTTATGGAAGAAAACTTAGAAAAAATACAACGGGGGCGAAGCCGCGGGCAACAGCTAGTTTAAAATAAAACCTGATTAAATGATGACGTGGATGCAAGCCGTTTCCAACCGAAGTATGACCAATAAGGCCTCCCCCATAGACCTAATAGCTTCGGTTGGAAGCGGCCTGCAGTGCCCTTAGGCACTTGTCCCACGGCCGACGATGAGCGAGAAGCGAGTAGAGTGAGTAACTAGAAACGAGTGGGCGAGCAGCGAGAAGCGAGTGTAGTTTTGTCGCTCGGCTGTAAACGAGTGTTGGCGTGCGACGGGCGATTACTCGCTCCATCGACTCGCTCGTGCGGGCGGCCGCCAACGACATCGCTGAGCGAGTATCTATAGCTCAGCGAGTTTTATAGCTCTTGTCGCTGCAACAAAAGATGTAAGAGCGAGTTCTCGCCGACAGTGTAAAGTACTATTCAATAGAATCTGTCAATTTTCTACATATTTAAGACACCCTATCGTGGGCACACTTGATTATATAGTCCTTTGTTGCAATATCATTAAAGGAATCAAAAAGATAATAGTCACATCACAAAGCCTTAGGCAGCCCGGTGTTTGTATTAGTTGGCCGGTAATGTCTACAGGATTGTCAGATTCTATTGAATTGGAGTTTAAACAGCCAGCGATCAACTATTAATATATGTGTCTCTTTTACTCACACAGGATCTTATATCTTTTGTTTCGTTTCTTGAGCGAGAAAATTAGTCGATAGCCAATCGTTTCCTCGCTGGCGGTGAGACAAGTGCCTTAGTGTAAGTTTTCGGTTAGAAAATACGTCTCGTTCGCTTTCGCGTTAAAATCTCAATTTGTATGGAAACACGAACAGCGCCTCTAGCGGAACGCTTGCGATGTTCGTGTTTCCATACAAATTGAGATTTTACGCGAACGCGATCGAGACATATTTTCTAACCGAAAACTTACACTAGGGGTACAGGAACCTGCAGCTTTAACCAGTGTATATTGTGTAACATTTCATACACTCGCGTCACAATCAAATGACACTTTTCGCATACAAAAACTGTCATTTGATTGTGATCGCGAGTGTCAGAAACCTTACGCAATAGACCCCTATGTCATCCGTCCGGTGGTGATCGTCCTACGCTGCGCTTGACGAACCGCGGTCTCCATTCGAGAAATTTTCGTTCCCAACGACCACTGTTCTCCGTACTACAGGGCCTGCCGAATGTCACTTCAACGTTCACTTGGTTTGGATTACCTACTTCTTACTTCCATGCAAAAACTTCCCATTTTACTTCGCAGTGGTATGCAATGTCGTCGACCCAATAAACGTTAGATAATAACATGATCGTAAATCAACGCCAATGCCCCGATAAGGTCCAAAGCGTAACACGTCATTAATCATGCCCTAAATAGCCCTTAAGCGCCCACATATTTCAAAAGACTGCGAAATACCTCTTAAAACTTTCGTAAACATTGTTCGCATTTTTCAATGGCGGATTCTTAGCATGAGGTCGACAAAGGTTGGTCTGTTGAAAGGTATCGCTGCGTTACGAGCTAGTTTTCTAAGCTTCGATTCAAATAGGTACATTTTAATTAGTAAGACAAAAATACCGCGTAATTAAGCCAGCGCACGATTTTTTTAAATCACCTTTGCTCCCTATAAATCTCCGGTTAATTTTATTAAGTACATCTTTACATCTGTACCTTTTTACAACTTGGATAGTATTTTTACTCTTAGGTACATACATAAATAGATATATTGCAGTATAGCTTCTTCTAGTAGGTACAGTCACCAGCACCAATATCTGACATAACAAGCGTGCATAAATATCTGATACGACTCTATTTCTAGGGCCGGAAGGAAATGTCAGATATTATTGCACGCTCAACTGTGGCAGATATTAATGCTGGTGACTGTACGTTCTACCACAGCTCAAGCTGATCCTTTGAGCGAGTTGATATGACAACTGGTTTAATGTGGTTCAAAATGGTTCACTATTCACTATAATTTAATACCCGACGTAGCGAAAACAGTCAACATTCCAACAGTTTCCTTCAAAGTATCGATATCAAACCAGCCTTATTCACACGGATCCCACATAAATCAAATGTAAACAAGACATTAGCGCTAAAAGTCGTAAATGTTACGGACAAAAACTATTGTAACTGTGTTGAGCTGCCGAAACGATGAATGGCGGTAAAGTTGCGGCAGCGCGAAGGACGGTTTGTACTCAGACATCATCATCATTATCATCATCATATTATCATATCAGCCGTATAGCCTCCTCCACATGCCCTACTACCTACCTACTCAGCCTATGAAGAGCCCTGAAATGTCGTACCACAGGTGAATTTTATCAATAACTTTAATATCTTATCTTTTGAAATCTCTTAATGTTTTTATTAGCGAGGCAGCTCGGGGTCGGTAAAAGGGATCAGAGTTGTTTATCCACCCGCTTGAGTCTAACAGGGCTAACAATTTTTGCTATTTAGGACTTCAAGTGCCGGCCAAGCACCAGCAGATGTTCTTGCACTCCGACTTCTGGCCGGAGGGTGTGGTGTCCGTCGCTTTAGGGAAGCAGGATGATAATCCCTAAATAACTTTTTTTTATTAATATTCCTGATGATTCGAGATACATATTTATTATATCTGTGTTTATTTTCAAATTGAAAATTTTACAGCGCATTGGTATCAACTGTTTCTATGCTGTAAATTTTCATTGATACATAGATAAACAAATAAATTATTAGAACTTGTGCTGAACGACACTCGCAGTAGAATACTTCTCCATTTTATTTATTTCTTCATTTTTATTTTACCTATTAGTAGCGTGAAGTGAATGTTTGCATTATGCAATGCAAAGAACGCGAGAAGCGTGAGCTAGGTGTACATATTTCTGATGCAACACCCCCTAATAACTGTAACCTTTACCATTCTCATAGCTGATGTCACATAAAAAGTGTAGGCAATCTGCTGGGTATCGAGTTGTTAAGGCGCCACACCACTGGTCTGATTTCTGTGGCCTTTGCACGAAAGATGGTAAAGACATTGGAGTATACCTCGGGGCAGATATATGTCTACCTACCCTTAAACGCCTCTGTTAATTTCAAAGATTTTAATCGCAAAAAGTAGATCAAAATTTATAAGTCATAGTAATGCCATCTGCCGGCAAGTGCCACAACTACTGGATCTACTCCGTCCTATACACACAGAGAGCGCCCCGCAGCGTTTTTTACAATCCAATGAGCCGTACTGCACTGTTTTGACAAAAAGCGACGACATGCCGCTTTAAGTGGATTACGCCTTCACAGAAGAGATTTCACGTCACATTTATCCCGCATTGTCTAATATACGACAATACCTTGTTATGTAGGTGTTGTTCGCAATGAATACCTTAAACTTTTTATTTATTGAAAAAAAAACTTGAAACTTGGACATCTGTCTGTGCTTTGTGGATCCGCGGGATCAATAAAAAGAGCCAACATTTTGTGTAAATGCCAAATCTTTGAACGCTTTTGTTGCAATAATCTTGACAACATTGTAGGGTTAATCCACAGTACTACGGCAGTGCGTCAGTATTCTCGAATCGAAAAGTTCTCGAATGGAGACCGTGGATCAACAAGCGCAGCTTAGGACGTCCACTGTCGAGATGGACGGACTACCTGGCCCTATTTAATAAAAGGGTTCTCTGCCTTTTCCCAACTCACGTTTCCCAAATGTTTCATTTGCCAAACTGTTTTCAGGATTTTCTCTAAAACTATATTTTTTTCGGGGAACCATATCGGTTCGCATACTTATCAAAAGTCCGAATGTAATGTTTGTCCGAATGATCGTTTATCATAACTCTTTTTTTCTCTGAATCCAATAATTATTCAGACTTTTTATAAAACAAACCTAACCTAACCTATAGTATTCTATAGGATGACCGTTTAAAAAAATCTGACAAACGATGATTCGGACTAAAATGACGGTATGACTTATAATAATAATAATATCTTTATTGAATGATTATGGTACATACATGTTGGTGAAGTTGTTATAAGTTTGATAGTAAGTCGCACATAATCTGCCCCATTGGAGCCTACAATAGCAGACACAGAATGAATACATGCATTAATTTCAATGTCAAATAAATTAACAATTGATTGGTCATGTTACTTACATTAGGGTAATGATTAGTTACAACTCACAATATTGTCATCAAAACAAGTACTTTTTTTAATGTTGTTTTAAATTTAGCTCCGGATATCACTTTTATATGTTGGGGTAGGTGGTTGAAAATTTTTATGCTATTATAATACATTCCTTACTTACGAAGAGTATGCGAACTTTGGCGCTCCCTTTTTTCGGAACTTTCATAAAACAGACCTAACCTAACCTTCTGTGTTCTATAAAAGCATAGGAAAATACAATGAGAAAAATTTTGGGTTTCGGAGAAAATTGAAAAGTTGGGAAAGGAAACAGTTGGCAAATGAATTATTTGGCAAACAATAGTTCTGCGAAAAGGCAGAACCCGAATAAAAGTTACAAGTGCAACACACTAACACATAATTGTCACTTTTTTAACCGACAAAAAAACGGAGGAGGTTCTCAAGTCGACACGTATACATATAATTTTTTTATGTATGACCACGCATTACTTTTTACAGAGTAGTCCGATTTTGATAATTCTTTTTTATTGGAAAGTGTATACCCCGAGGGTGGTCCCATTCAAACTTGGAAAATATATAGAAAAACAGGGGATGATTGATTGTTCAGTGACTGATTGTACATAATGTTATGACCAGACCAGGCATAACTTCTTAAAGAGAAGTCCGATTTTAATATATATTTTTTATTGGATAGGGTATACCTTGAAGTTGGTATTATATAAATTTGGAAACTAAAGAGCTTCTTCAGAGCAACAGTCTTTCTTGGAACTCCAACTATCTCCACACCGAATTTCTTTTAAATCGGTTCAGCGGTTGAAGCGTGAAAAGGTAACAAATAGACAGAGTTACTTGACTTTTATAATATTAGTAGGGATTATTAAATTTAGATCGTTAAAGTCGGGGGTTCCCAATTAATGCGGTGGAAGCAACTGGAGGTATAGGGGAAGACTATGACCATCAGTCAATGAACAATTGAACATCCTACGGGTGATTCGATGATGATGATTATTAAACGTTATTTGAATCATCTCTTATCATCAAACAAACTGGGTGATAGAAACCGGCCAGTGGCTAAATTCTTTATCAATTTTTGAACATGACTTTATTCTGGCACTTCGAAGTCGAATACCTATTGCTTCCCCGAAATTCCCCCGGCAGAGATACATGCTCATAAGGTATGTAACTATCATCGTCGACCATTTGATATTTTTGTGGAGATACCAGGATTTACTAATTCTCATTACTTCGAACAGCAAAGCAGCAATGTTCCATATGACGCGACACACTAAGAATGCCAGCATTGCTTAAAAATGGAGTAGTATTTACATACGATGATACGATTCAACGATGATTTCCACACTTTTTCTTTATAATAATAAATAATTCATGACCCAATGATTCCTTAAAAAATATCACTGAACTAACATATCAATTCACACTGGTCTCTACCTCCCAAAATAATCGAATTCGCAGCCACATTGTCTGCCAAGGAGTCTTAAGCACGTGCAAAACAAAGTTGACTCTATAAATCAAGTATTATTATAAAAGGGCATGTTCGAGTGGCCGTATTGTCGCTTTATGGATGTTATGCCATTCATTACAGGCCATTAAACGTATTATAAAGCGTGCAATATCCCACATAGACCCCTCGGTCTCCGTTATACTGGCGTATTTTGTTCTACAAACGCTTTAGTTAATGCAAACTCAGAGGTCGTGAAACGTTGGTCACGTTACCTCAGATAGCTTTGTTTGGGCGCGATGCGACAAGCCATTCATATAGATAATAAATGGCGAATGTTGATAGAAAACAGCCGGTGTACAAAGCGGTCTGATGCTGCCGAAACGCCTCTGTTACTTGGGTTTGATAAGAATTTATGTGTGAAATGAAGGAATGTGGAGAATTGTACGGGGGCGTGAACTATACTATCGTTGTTGTAATTCAGTTGAATGTACAAGTAAAATAAAAAACAAGGAGCCGAAGAAATGAAAGACTAACATAGCTCTATTCTGTAAGTATAATATAATAGAATACAATATTTATTTGTTATACAGAACCGGAAAGTGCATGCAACTATTTTAAAAGCTAAGCAAACGAAGGGCTAGAAATCTGGATACTGAACGAAAGTAACAATGGCACATTATTTTTCTCGCTGTTCTATAGTGAAGCTGTGTGTGTTGCTTAGCAGTAACTTTATATAGCGTCTTTTAACTGTCTTACCTTCGATCAGTATCAAGATTCTTAGCCCTTCGTTAGCTTAGCTTTTAAAATAATTGCACGCACTAACGCCAAACTAAGTAAAACTAACCACGTACCTATCTAAAATCATTTTGCAACATTTTGTTTTTTTTTATGTTTTATAATTTAGCGAATGAAATTACATGAGGTGATTGTCAAATTCTATAAAAAATAGTTTCCCCGTGTATAATAATAAACAAAATAGTAACCAGAGGAGAAGATCGAATCAAATATTAGAAAATTAACCTTTGGATGAAGCCACGAACCCGCGAACAAGCCTATGTAATAAATAACAAAAATAAGACGTTACCTTTTTCCCGCAATCCCACTCCGCGAACATCTGCCGCCATTCACAACCAAAGATTAATAGTTCACGACCGTTTTATACATTTCATTCTAAAAGAAACGCAAAGGATTTTATGGTGTGGAAATAACAATTTGCACTTTTGGTAACAATTCTTGCTTTGTGCCAACAGAGGGCGTGACCGCATTGGTATGGCTATAATGTTCTAGAATTCGAAAATGTTGTGAATCCCTGTTTCCAAATATTTACTTACAATGCGCTTCTTTGGGCGTGGGCGGAGATTTTCTATTGAATTTATGGCTTTATACTTTGTAAAATTTATGGAATTTGTAATATTTTTAGTCAATCGGTAGAAAATCGATAAAATGGTAAGTCGAGAATCATTGTACTCGGTGAAACGATTTCTTCGCAACGAAAATCAGCTAGTCGTTTGTAGTCGCAGATGAGTTGCTACGCACTTAGTACTCACAATATACGTAGTTATGTGTATTGTGCTAACGTTTCGCAACTCAGTTACTATGCGCAACAACTCATCTGGGAATTAATCAATATGCGAGTCGTTACTCGGTAAAACGTTTACTGCGAAATAAAAATCACTCAACAAAAACTAAACTCAAAATCATCCTCTACCACCCAAAGTTGACTGGTCCCTCCAGGGATAAGTTCGCGTTTGTACTTTGAAAGAAAAGGAAAAAGAAAGAAAATACATTTATTCGCAACACAAGACACTACAATAGTATTAAGTAAGTACAAATAGACAAAACGTAGGAAAGTACTTGCAGTTTTTTGTAACCTTTTTGTACAATTAAGAGTATAAACAAATAAACAAACAAACAAAATCTACCCACTATCTTAATCATTTATAGACGAAACATTAAGTAGCTATCCGCTAAGTCAATTTAAATTCCTGTGTCAAATTTTTTGAGTTATGTAGGTATCGTGCTTTTATTACCGCTGTATCTAACATTCGATTTTCTTACTACAGACACAATTTACAAGTTCAGATTGAAAAAACAAGTTATAAAAATAAATTTCATATAAAAAAACCGGCCAAGTGCAAGTCAGGTTCCGTACCATAATCTAGACATTATCAAAAAAGGCAAAAAAAAAAGTTTGTTGTATGGGGACCCCCCTTAAATATTTATTTTATTTTAATTTAATTATTTATTTTTAAAGTGATTATACAACTAAATACTCTGTGAATATTTCAAGCGTCTACCTATTGCCGTTATTAATATCGAGCAAAAAACGGCAGAAAAAATCGCCTTTGTTGTATGGGAGCCCCCCTTAAATATTTATTTTATTCTGTTTTTAGTATTTTTTGTTATAGCGGCCACAGTAATATATAATCTGTGAAAATTTCAAGTGCCTAGCTATTACAGCTCAAGAGATAAAGACCTGTAACAGACAGACGGACAGACAGACAGCGGAGTCTCAGTAATAGGGTTCCGTTGGCACCCTTTGGGTACGGAACCCTAAAAAGTACCTACCTATATAAAAAAAATGTCGTAGAAAAGATTCATACTGACACTCATAATGAGCTCA
Source organism: Choristoneura fumiferana (assembly GCF_025370935.1). Taxonomy (NCBI): domain Eukaryota; kingdom Metazoa; phylum Arthropoda; class Insecta; order Lepidoptera; family Tortricidae; genus Choristoneura; species Choristoneura fumiferana. Next base: position 12,470,022 of record NC_133494.1, read on the forward strand.
ATTTCTCGTTAGAACTTAACATAAATCTAACCAAAGTGAATCAAACTCCGAACTTTCCCAGTCTAGTTCTCCAGTTCGGAGTCCGAACCCGAAACTTTGAGAAAGCTGCATCCGAACGCCATCTATATCAAACAGCAACCATAGGCGTTAAACCTCAAAAAGTGCTGCCATCTATGATACAACACTGGTACTTGAACGTGTCGTAACTAAGCAACAGACAAAACTGTGCGGTTGACATTTTAGTTCAGTAATTCGTCAAGAGATGGCGCCATTATATTATGTATTGTTAGGTCAGTTACTAACAGGTGCTGATGTTATTTTTTGTGAATTGGGTGATCAAATTGCGTCACTTGAAATGTCGTTTGAAAGTAGTAAAATCTATTTTATACTAGCCGTTACCTGCGATTCCGTCTGCGATTTGCACGCTTGCATGCAGACCTTCCTGTACTGTATTCTGGCAAATAAATACTTTTGACTTTTTTGACTTTTTGGCCTAGAATTCGTCTATCGCTATCCCGCGGGAACTATCCAATTTTTCGGGATAAAACTGTCCTTTGTCCTTTTATGGGACTCAAACTATCAGTAAAAGTTTGTACTTACCTACCGAATATCCATCTAAATCGGTTCAATGGTTTAGACGTGATGAAATAACAGACAGACTTACAAACTTTCGCATTTTTAATATTAGGTAGTGGGATTAGTCGGATATTAGTGAGATTGGTGCAAAACTACTTCTCAAATTAATTGTGTGACTAGTTGAGAAGATCCCGTTTGGCTTGACCGTAAAATTTGAGGTTGGGATTGTTAGTAATTTTAATGGTTTAGATACTAAGGTTTTGATATTAAAAATAGAAATTCTTCTGAGTGTATTGTTAATATGTTGGGAAGACAGATTCTTTGCGTTTCATGCAGCAGAAAGTGCATGACAATAGGTACTACTACTACTCATACTGTAATCTGTAATTTACTTAATCACGAACAGTAATATAACAGCATACTTACCTACATAACAAGATTTTGGAAAAGTCTATATTGTCTATTCCCCATTACAGCAGGGCTACTACGAAACTCGAAACTCGAAGTTCGTATCCTACCGTCCCTCTCGCTCTCGTATTAAATGGTATAAGTGTCAGAGGGACCGCACGACACGAACTTCGAGTTTCGAGTTTCGTAGTAGCTCTGCAGCACTGTATCGTAATGTTACTAAAACGATACTGCAGGGCTATTACTAAATTCGAAACTCGAAGTTCGTGTCGTTCGCTTACTTTTTTTTTCTTAATTCGTACGTTCGGAGTTTAGCCACTTTGGCCTCTATGTTAAATCAATTGCCAATTTTTTATTTTATTTTGCAGATAAATATTAAGATTGGTCACGACTTTAGCCTGAGGAAAACAACACAACTCACAAGTTTCCGAGCAACTGATAAGGAAATAAATAACTTCCCGCGTGAGGTCTAGGCGTAGACTGTGCCATTTCCAAAGAAGCAATGTGCTTTATTGATTGGTTTCCCCACTAAAACTACTGTAGGTACTAATTGTACAATACTTAATACAGGTGCTGTCCTGCTGGCAATCGCCGAGGCACTAACTTTAAATCTTTAGCCAATCGCCTTCGCCTCAGCTCCAACAGCATCCTGTGCCCTTAGTGTAAGTTTTCGGTTACAAAATACGTCTCGATCGCGTTCGCGTTAAAATCTCAATTTGTATGCCAACACGAACAGCGCCTCTAGCGGAACGTTTGCGATGTTAGTGTTTCCATACAATTTGAGATTTTAACGCGAACGCGATCGAGACGTATTTTGTACCGAAAACTTACACTAAGGGCACTGAGGGTGCTGGCGCAGCGTAGTGTTGCCGATCGATAGTTCACTATCGATAGTGTTTCGACAGTCTATCGTTAGTTTATGTATTTACTCGTAAATATGTATTTATCTATATACATAAGTATGTTTATCCGTTGCCTGGTATTCATAGTACAAGCTTTGCTTAGTTTGGGACTAGTGCAATTGATGACAATATTTGTATTTATATTTATTTATTTATCTGGGAAACACTCGATCCAAGGGCGAACTTACCTGCTCGAAAAACTCTTAATCATTTTTGAATGATTTATAAGGACTCCAACCAATTGAACCAAATCAAGCATTATGAAACCGAGAACCTAGACAGTTCTGATTCCAATTCAAATTTTCTAACACGGACCAGTTTTTCGAAGCATACCTATTAGTTTATTAAAACCTATTAATGTTTTGTTCCATTAATCCCCGACGCAAACAGAGGGGTGTTATAAGTTTGACCGCTATATGTGTCTATCTGTCTGTGGCACCGTAGCTGTTAAACGGGTGGACCGATTTGGATGCGGTTTTAACGATGGTTCTTAGACTTTTTTCATCAAAACCTGTCCAGCCGTTTTTGAGATATTGAACGTTGAAGCGACAAAGTTGGGGGTTTTCCAATCTTTTGTTGGTTATTATTTTCTCATTATTTTATACTTGACCACCACAAACAAACTCGTTGGCTTTACGGCCTCGCAATGTAATGCAACCAACTTGCACGATTTTTCTTGCAAGTCTAAACTCGGCTTAAGGATAAATCAAATTTTAAAATCACCAATAACAGGTGGTATACTCGTTGTGAATTATGAATTTGTGAGTACAAGTTCCGATAATTTGTAATTCGGGTATATACCTACTCGTACTCGTAATGATGCAGAAAACATTACCATACTAATTACAATGATTTAGTACTTAGTTTTGGTACCCTTTTGTTTGTTAATGACCTGATAAGTCTCAACAATACTTCCTATTTCAAATATTGTATCCTGTACCTATTAAACTAATAAACTGGATACGGTATTTGACTATTTTGTATATGTTCTATAAATTAAAACTACACAATGCCTGTTATCGAATACAAAAACATTTTTTAAGCTACCTTTACAAATAACAAAGTTATAAAGGTTTGAAATTCAAGATTAGACAGAGAAAGACATACTGGCATGTGACGTCACACGCCAGTATCGCCATACTTGTTGCATAGAGAAAAGCGTTTGAGAAAGAGACAGGTATATAGATTTTCCAAAAATCACTATAAATCCAATTTTCAACCGATTTAAATTTTCTCTTCGCTAAACACTATCTGTTTATCTATATTTTCATAATAACATTAAGATATGGCAAAAGCAGGAGTTGTCAAATACCGTATTTGTTTAAATACAAAAAAAAACAGAACTCAAAAAAATGTAATACCTACGTAAATTAATAACAACCGAGCCAAAGAAAAAATAGTTTAGATTGAGGTTTAAAAAAGAAAAATAACAAACAAACACTTACGATAATGATACTTCCTTAAACTGATAAGACTAAACGTAAACATTTAGTAAAAATATTACCAGTAAACACAAAATATTAGGATAAGAAAACACAAAGAGGGTAAGTATGATTGACGGACTATATTTTGTCAGACTAGTATTTTTAATTACCATGCGATAATTACTTTTTCTAGCCTTAGATATACCCTTTCAGTTACAAGATTAACTTTTTAACCGATTTCGAAAAAGGAGGAGATTTTATGTTCGGCTGTATGTTTTTTTTTATGTATGTTCACCGATTACCTACTCCGCAAATTGTTGACCGATTTTGAAAATTATTTTTTTATTTGAAAGAATACAGTCAAAGGTGGTCCCATTGGCACCAAGGCAAGAAGAAATAAATTTTATAGGAACACCTATAGCAATTTTAGCATTTTTAGCATCAAGTTAGTACATTCAAAAAATATCACTTGGTGATCTGGACCTGATGAAGAAAAGCATAGGTGCCCAACGTTACGGAACTCGTCAAAGTTTAGTAATGCTCGCGCGTCTATAAATACAAAGGCGGCAAAATTTTCTTCTTCTTTGAAGTCGGTACCTCAGCACGATCCAGCAGGAGTGATTGAAGCCCAATATTATGTATAGTAGGTACCTATATAGGTAAGGTAGACGACTAAAGTTCCAATCCTATACTGGCCCGTGCTGAGGCACCGACTTGAAGCTAGTACCTACCTGGAAAATTATTTTCAAGGTTTTTGTAGTCGGTTCAATTTTTTAACATTTAAAGAAATGCCAACGCAATTTAAGGTTTTAGATTGAAAGTAAATTAACTTTTCACCTCAGCACCTCAAACAGGCAGGTTTTGCTATGAGAAAGCAGTGAGCAAAATCGCATTTATTTTTATTTTTATATCCTATTATCTAATCAAGTAATTTTCCCATAGCAACACAGTTGCATTCTCTATCAAATTGTATCGGCTTGTGTGAACTTGTGTAAGGTGACCCAGGGCTATAGTAGCTGGGGGGATATTGTATCTGAGCCGTCTGATGGCGCCCTCACGACGCCATGTTCTTCTCGGCCATTTTAAGTTGTGTTCGCCAGAAGATGTCTTCACACAACACACATGAACATGAGGACGTCATCAGACGGCTCAGATACAATATCCCCCCAACTACAATAGCCCGGGGTCACCTTAATTGTAACTATTGTGTGGACATAAAATGAAAGGAATAATTTAGACTTAAATATTTTAATTAATATTTCTAAATATGAATACAATTTTTTTATTAATATGTCACTTAATGAAATAAAACGAGGCAATAGAACACAGCAACAACAGTAAAATAAATTTAAGTTGTAAGTTACAATCAAAACTTAGTCAAAAAATTACCTAAAATAAATTTAAACTACAGATGGAACGAAAATTTGGACGGAATTTAAAACGAAAAACTATCCCCTTGAAATGAAACAATCCCTGAATGTATGTCTTCAATGAATACTAAAATAATCTCTTGCACGATATCATTAACTATACCTCAACAAGTTCATATCTGACATTTGGTAGAACCCTGTTACAGTCAGCATTTGCCGCACATCAAAAAAACCTTGATAAAGGCAACAGAGGCTCCCCGCGATAGGATTCTACAGACTGTGATGTGTGTATGGACTTGTTAAGGTATATCAATGGATTTAGGTTCCAGCGGGCAAGTGCGAGGACGTCGGCGATGGCTTCACAGCACGGAACCGGTCGCCAGGACGCTGAAAAAAAAATAGTTTTTGTATTGGAAAAGTATATACACTCATTTATATAATCTCGTCAAGCTCATTTGATTTTACTACTGTTTCTATAAGCTTTTATTTAGTTACACCTGTCGTGATGCCGGTGTCTGTCGGCTTTCAAATTATGCTGCGAGTTTTTTTTTTAGGTACTCCTATCTAGTTTCTATTGAGTTCAGATTGACTTAGTAAATGTAGAAATAGAAAGAAAAATGTAGATAATGTGGTTGGATAACAATGCTAGAATAGTTAACAAAATTTATCTACAATCAGCGGATAGGCCCTTTTTTGGGAAACTTCAACTTACAAACAAACGTTGCAAGTTAAATAAAAGCTTAATGATAAATACCAACCTTTTCGGAAAAAACGTGTCGAGAATATAGCGCGTCCCGATGTAGTCGTTTCATTTTATCCTGATGTAATTTTCCAAAGTCTGCTAAAGTTGATCCATATAAATTACAGTTCCATCATGTAACTAATAGCTAAGCATTTTATTCCCTCTTCATTCACGTACGTTCGCTATTATCTATTGCATTTTTGTTTTCTGGACCTTGCGGTTTTTGCGCTTCTTGCGCTTTTGCAGCCCCGCGTTTCGGGCCATCTTCGCCTCGTCGGCGCATTTCGTCGTCATGACCAGCCTGTAATAGAAGCAACACCTGCTTAGTACCCAGTCATAGTCGACTGACAATGTACAATTTTGACAAAGTAAGTATCATTGTAACCAACATTCATTTTTAAGTGTATAAACTATGATTGTTTTTTTGGAGCCTTTTTGTAATTTTAATTTCAACTCCAAATTTGTTACTTTTACGGATATCCCGTGAAAACCACATCGAAAATACAAACTGAGACATAATTGACTGACTGAGACTGAGTCTATAATAATCGTTCCAGATTAAATTCATTCCAAACGACGATCATACATAAAGTCCATACTGTTTTTTTTTGTTAGGTACTTACTTAAATTTAGGGATCTAAAATAGTTCACTACAACTCACCTTACCATATCCGGTGTAACTTTGTATATGTCTATGATTTCATCCTCGATATCTTTTAATATCTCGGGATTTAATTGAGACTTAGCTGGCATGTCTGGAAACGCAGGCGATGGCCTGCCGGTAACCGAGCTGGTCGCTAGAACGCTGTAAAGAAAGATTCGTTTTTTTATGGTATGGGCAGAGTTGCACTAACAAAATTTACCTTTAGTACACTAATTATAGGCCTTGACATTTTTTGCAGATGATCTAAGTAGCATCGCGAGGACGCCACTTGTGCTCGTGACTAAATAGGCCGATTCGGGACAGGATCCCCGGCCGCACACGCGACAAGTGTACTCCCCCCCAGGTGGTCGGGGGTTGATTAGGTAGGTATTTAATACCTTAGACTGCTATTTACTCTTTCTTAAATTACTTATAATTGTCAAGCGGAGCTAGTCGTTATAGCTTTCAATGTTGATTTAAATATACTAACGTCCTGGTTTTTTCAAAGTTTTCAAACCAGTACGGTTTGGCTTTGAGAGGGGGAGGGAACGCTCGATTGTAATGAAAATTTACACTTTAAAGTTGAATATTTCTCTAACACATCAAAGAATCTAAAAATCATCCTGAAAACCCCGCAATTATTTTAAAATATCTATCCAAAGATGCCTTCACCACACTATAGATAGGAATAGACGAGAAAAAAATCACCCCCAGTTTTCGTCTGTGCGAGGTAACCTAAAAAAATATTTAAGAATTTTTATTTTTTTTCGGTATAGGTAGTTGCTACATATATCCGTGCAAAATTACAGCTTTCTAGTACTGATAGTCTCTAAGCAAAGCCGCAAACAGACAACCAGACTGTTAGAAAGAAACGACGAAATGAAAAAGAGTCCGTTATTAAAAATTTGGATACGGAACCCTAAGAATGGTTTAAGCGATTGACAATAGAACAAAATAGTAGAAAGCGATTAAAAAAACATTAAAACCGTTAACGTTATATTATTTACGTCTTGTGAAAGTATGTACATTTATTTTTATTACCGACTTTTTGCTGAGTGTATTTTTGTTAGCTAGAATTTGTCATCTAAACTAGATATCCGTAACTAGATTCAAGTATTATAATTATAACCGTAAGGAATTCAGTCTCGCAGAGACAATCCTGGCTGAACACGAAATATTTGACCACAAGCCTACCTAATGTCATCGAACGAAGTATAATCTAAGTATGTTAAAAAGTATTCGTAAAATGATTTCAGGATTTTGAAACCAGACCATACCTATCCCAAAAAAAGTCACTTAGGTAAATACTGTATAAAAACGTGGTGAATTAAATAAAGCTTTTAAAAATGCTAACCTCTTCGCAAATAGGGCGTCCATTAAGGAGCGCGTTGCGAATCTATAGTTCTGATCTCGCAACGCGTCCAATTTATCTTCAGGTACAAAGGTGTTTCCTGTACCAATTGGAACCTGCAACAAAAACAGACTAATTAATAACCAAACACAATTTCAACTGAGATACTACAGGAAAATTGATATTAAAATGAGTAGTAATAAATGACGAATTAAAAACAGGTAAAGTAATAGGTAATTAGGTAGGCATACTAACCCGTCTATTGTCCAGTTTTTAGACTTATTATTATTATTTAAATCGCGCAATCGTTCTTTCAGGACCAGCTGGAGGCGATTACCTGAAATAGGCATTTAGACAATTAGTAGTACATTGTTTGTGTTTAATGCTACATTAGTTACATGAACATGAAATTGAATACAACAAAAATGCGAAAAAAATTACGTCACCCCTCAAAATGACTGCACTTAATTATGAACTCTATTAGGGTTTAGTCGACCAAGAAAGTGCTTTACCAATTTTAATGACAGTTCTCACTTCAGATATAAAGCAATAAGGCTGACTGTCATATTGACTTGTGAGTGAAAAGGCTTTGACGTTTTTAGCGCTACAAAGGACCTTAAACAATACAAAATTAATGCAATATAAAAAATATTTTTTATTGCACACCATAAATCAGCAAAACCAATACCAACCAATAGTAAAAGAGTAAACCAATTTCTTGGTCGACCATGCCTGTCAAAAATAATAAAAGTTAGTGTACAAAACAGGTAATTCATAGTACACAATACACAATAAAGAAAAAAAAACAGGGCGCTAATTTCATTTTCATGTATTTCACGTTAGGTTTACTAGGTATCATTTGGCAAACAACGTTTGACAAACTGTTTATTTCACAACCACTTCATATCACAAACTGCTCATATCACAGATGATCATTTGATAAATATACTTTTAACAAAGTTGTCACTCCCAGCCCTCTTCTTCTGAGAGGAGGCCTGTGCCCAGCAGTGGGACGTATATAGGCTGGGATGATGATGATGAAAGTTGTCACTTTACATTACTTTACTTTTGCCAAACGTGGTTTTGCCAAATGACAAAAATAATAAATGAATAGTTTGCCAAATAATTATTTGTTATATGATGGTTTGTCAAATAAAGAATTTGTGAAATGATCAATTTGTGAACTGTAGTGTTATAAAACGATTTATTTGTAAAACAAAACTTTGCGAAACATTGTTTGTTAAATGAATATTTATTGAAACGTTTGTTGCCAAATGATTGGGCCTTCACGTCAAAAAATGGCAGTTAATGTCATTTTTCTGAAGCAAAACGGCTATAACTTAATTAGTAACCGAAATTAAAAATCCTCTTTCATTCATTTTCTATCCCATTCTTGTGCTCTATAGTGAAAATATAAAGAAACCTTATTTGTTGTGTTTGTTTTTACTATATGGAGGTAGACGAGATGCATGAACACACATTTGCTGCATTGGCGTAGTCATCAAAAGGTCACGGGTGTGCAAGGTAATTGTTAAAGTTCATTGATATTGATCTATGCAAAATAACGGCTGATTCAATAAATTGAGTTGAATGAGATTTCCTTTTAATTAGAACATGTCAAATATATAAGACTTACATGGCTTGGGCTTGCCCGACGGCCCCGCAGCCTGCTCCGTAACCTCCATGGGCTCGTCGTGTTTCAACTTTTTCGCCGGGGGCGCTTCAGCGCTCTCCGCACATTTATCGCTTGCCACGTTCAAGCTATATTTTAGGCACATGAGCGCCACCGCTGCCAAATAATCCTTCTCCGTCAGTTTATCCAAATACATCTTTTTCTATTTGAACAAAACAAAAAAATAATAATTTAGATTTAGTAAGTAGGCACGTAAGGCGTAAACCAAGATGAGATTTTTGGGTGGCGTATTTTCGGTCAGTAATTTCTGCTACATTCAGTTTAATGTTTATAAAAGTCCAGTTCATGCCACACGGCAACTAAAAATGGGTTGTATACAAATAGGACTTTTATATGAAACCGAAATTACGCGACTCACATCACAACTCGAAAAATTACGCTCGTCTGGCTTCACCCTAAAGGGGCGGTTTGTGAGTGTCACCAGTATGATTCTTATAAGGCTCGATGCACAGTTCTGTTTCAAACTTAAATTTGCATAGTTATGTGCCTACAGCTTCCAATATTGTTTTTAACTGTGTTTAAAGATGTTAACTTAGTTACACGTGCAGAACAAATAAAATACGAATGCTAGAAACATATTTTAGACAACACTTGAATCCTTACTAAAACTTATTATAAATGTGATATTGAGTTTGCTTGTTTGGTACGCTTTTACACTCAAAGTATACTAGCCGATCAAGATAAAACGGAGATTCATAGCTTGAAACTCTCGAAAAGACATATGACAGTTTTATACTGTAAAACTGTATAGTTTCCGCGGGCGCGTAGTAAACGCGTTTTTTGCAATTAAAGTCGCGGGCGCGGGCAAAAGCTAGGTTAAAATGAAGAAAATAAAAAGAGATACTAATTACCCTGGTGGTAAACCTCTAAATAATTTAGCCATGTCGGCCACTATGTTATATCAAATACGAAGTAATAATTTATATATACTTACAGATATAAGGATGGATCACGTAGTGTAGACTGAGAAACACAACCAAGTTGCTGAGTAATTGATAGAGAAAGAAGCTCTCGCTCGAGGTCTAGTCGTTGACTGTGCCATTTTGAAAAAAAACCGGCGGTTTTATACACGGTCCCCCACCCAAAAACACTGCACCTACTAATTAGACAATAGATTTGGGACCACCCGAGTGCCAATTTGTTACAAGGGCTTTATTACCTGCCAGAAAAGGTTTCAATTCTTTTTGAAAGATTTTCGAGGTTTGGTGAATTGGAAAATTCAAATGTTTCCTAGCATGTAGGAATGTGAGCAGAACCTGAAATACCTGACATATCTAACGAAGAACCAACGAAGCAGGGTTCTATCGAGTAAATTCGATTTGAATTTTTTTTTCTCTTAAATTTCATACCTAATTTATCGAATCAGGGCTTGCGGAGGTCCATATCAATGAATTTAAAACAATAACTGCTCACCCGCGATCTATTTGATAAGATAGCTGTCTATACAATAAAATGCGGGTGAGCAAAGTTACTGTTTAAGTTTTCTTAAATAAATTTTAATTTTCTTTCGTGTTTATGTGCTCTTCATACCTATCAGAATTGATGATAAAATTAAAATCATGTTAGATTTCAAGTTTGGGTTTTTAGCTATCTTTTTATTAAAATCAGTTCAATCATTTTTAAATATCAGTACATTGAACTGATAATGTCGGAAGTATTTGAACTGTTCTAAGTTAGTTAGGTTATTGCATGCAAGCATTGTTCTTTTGATATGGTACCTAACCTATAGCATTAATTCGATTTTCAGTCAAATGCTGTATTTTAGAGATGTCATCATTTCTGAAAGTTCCGCGAAGCGATACAAGCTACAAGCACGGCGTCAATAGTTACGTCATATTTTTTTTATAAAATCATATTGATTATTACCGAAATTACCACTTAAAGGTAATTATCGTTAATTATAGTGTATGCATCGATAATAAACTAATTAGATATTATATACTACTTTAATAATGATTTGTCCGTTTACTTATTGTTCGTTAATGGCCTGTACCACTACCATGAGTTTACAGTGACCGTTCTCGATAGCGACGGCGTAAATTGTTTGTAGAGGCGCTGTACAATTCTCCATAGAAATAGTTTACGCCATCGCTATCGAGTACGATCACTGTAAACTCATAGTACTTAGTTGTACTAATAATTTTAAACAGTGCTTGTTAAATAATGTTCTCGCTAAAAGAATCCCCGCACAATAGTCAACTGTGCATAATGAGAAAAAATGGAAAAAATATTAGAAGTACTTAAGTTAAATGAAATATTGATTGATTTTGGTGTTACTTTGCAGAGGTAAAATACTACATTACTTTGTTTCACAAGGTAGGTATTAATACGATGCGTGGCAGCTGCAAAAAAAACTGATAATTCTAATGAGAATTAAATAAGAGACAATAACAACGACATAACAACAAAAACGAAAACATCGATATTATTTTTAAAACTTAAAGGTAGGCCTGTAATGAGATTAATGTAAATAGTTTCAACACTTTCGTGTGCTTTTTTTCTTAGAATTATCAGATCAGGTAATTAGCTGAGAATAGAACACCTGCACTCCAACAGGTACCTCTTACAAATTGGAAGGACTTTAAAGTAGGAAGCTTTAGGGCGGCAGCCATTGTTTTACATGAAAAGATTATCGTTTTACAACTGTTTTGAAAGAAAGATTAACGTTTTCAAACAACAGCGTCCAGTTAATTTAGTTTTAAAATGTTTCGAATGTTTCGTCAACAACATTTAAGTAGTTAATAATATAAAGAGAATCATAAAAATAATTTAACAAAAATAAAACTGTCTGTTATACTCGAGAATAACGGAATCGTATTATGTCATTCATTTACATTTATGGACGACTTTTGTCAAATAGAAGAGTGAAACCAAGCAAGTTCGAAAATAATCACAGCCGCTTCCGATCACCTGCAATCCAAGGGACTTAAGAACCGTAAACCGTTACTTTAGAAAATTTTGGGGCTAATCAAATTAGGGGCAATTTAAAATGTTTATAAAAACGCTTATAATAATATTCATAGCTCGACTGCGCAAATGATGTAATAAAAAGATATGCCTATGATTGAAAATCAATCCATTATTTACTTAGAAATCGGTGAAAATTTAAAACTGGCGGTGTTGTGTATGTGTATTGTATGTTAGTTTTATGCATTCTTGGTTGGTATTGCTCTAATCTACTGTAAATTGCACCACCTGCTATAATTTATTCCTTACTTCTGTCCATTGTAAGGGTTGCCTGGAAGAGATCGCTTTGAAGTGATAAGGCCGCCTATTGTTTACCTTAGAAAAATCTCTATGTATATACCTGTGTTTTCTGTACTAGTTACTGTGTTGGTGTGCAATAAAGAGTAATTGTATTGTATTATAAAAATATTGTTTTAATATTATAACTTTTTATATATTACTTCAAATGACAATTGGCCAAAAACGGTCTTAAGGTGTTCAAATCCGGTACTTCTACCCTACCTACTTGATGAATACCGACGGATAGAGTAATTTTGATGGCTACAGAACTATTTCTATTCTGTGTTTGTATCCTATCTCATATTATATTAATATCAGTTTTACTTACATTGCGGATACCCTCCTGAGTCCTCGCGAACTTTATAAAGGACCAATTAACACTAAGAATAAAAGCCGAATGTACTTCATAAAGTACAAATTGTTAATTGAATAAAGAATTCTAAGAATTTTGAAATAATATCCAAAATAACAAAGAAGGTCAACCAAGTTTAGGTCTTAAGCACTAAGTTTATTAAAAAAATGTTAGGTTTCAGAAGGATATCAAAATGAATGGAATAATATAGACTTAAACATTGTATTTATTTTTCCCAAATATTAAAAATATAAGTAAAATCAAATTAAGTTATAATTTATAAGTTACAATACGGTATAAGCTAAAGCAGTCTAAAAAATATGTAAAATAATCTATCTACAATCCAAAAATTTAGACGGAATGTTAAACTAAAAATCACAAATACTAAAACAATCCCTTGGACGACGACAGTTACATGGATTTAACTGTTCCAGCAGGCAAGTGCGAGGATGTCGGCGATGGCTTCACAACACGGAGCTAGCCGCAAGGCACTGAAAAAAAAAGATTTGTTTTTGGTATTGGAAAAGCTGCACTCATTTATGTAATGCTGTATTCTTGCTCATTTGACTTCCCTAATGTTTCTTTAAGCTTTTATTTAGTTACACCTGCCCAGGTGCCAGTGTCTGTTGGCTATCAAATGTTGCGAGTTTATTTTGAATCGTTTCTAGTGGTCAGATTTATTTACATTATAAATATGATTGGATAATAATGCTAGAATAGTTAATATTACGATAAGCGTAAAAATATTATTTTGTGCAAACCTTTTCGGCAAAAGGCGTTCCATCGTATCCTCTTGAGATGTTACGGCCCGGCGTTTCGGGCCATCTTCTCCTCGTCGGCGCATTTCGTTGTCATGACCAGCCTGTAATAGAAGCAACACATGCTTAGTACCCAGTCGACTGACAATGTGTTTAACAATTTTGACTATCATTGTGACCAATAATGTGACTCAAACTCACATTGTCGCTGCATTCATTTTAAAGTGTACCTACTTACAAACTAGTCCATAATAATCGGTGAATAATTATTGATGTCAGGTGGCAATGAAAATTCAAATTTCATTCCAGACGACGATCATACATACCAAACCATATTCTCTGTTAACTATTGCATTTCTGTTTTCCGAACCTTGCGGCTTTTGCGCTTCTTGCGCTTTTGCCGCCCCGCGTTTCGGGCCATCTTCGCCTCGTCGGCGCATTTCGTCGTCATGACCAGCCTGTAATAGAAGCAACACCTGCTTAGTACCCAGTCATAGTCAACTGACAATGTATTTAATAATTTTGACTAAGTAAGTATCATTGTGACCAACATTCATCTTTAAGTGTACAAACTAGTCTATAATAATCGTTCCAGATTAGATTCATTCCAGACGACGATCATACATAAAGTCCAATCTGTTTTTTTTTCTTAGGTACTTAAGTTCAGGTATCCAAAATATTTCACTACAACTCACTTTACCATATCCTGTGTAACTTTGTATACGTCTATGATTTAATTTTCGATATCTTTCAATATTTCAGGATCTAGTGGTGATTTAGCTGGCAAGTCCGGAAACGCAGGCGATGGCCTGCCGGTAACCGAGCTGGTCGCTAGAACGCTGTAAAGATGGATTCGATTTTTTTATTATTTTTTAACTATTTGTAGCAATAAACAATACAAAATTAATCCATCCCTATCCATACTTTATAATACTTTATTATATTATTATAATATTATTTTATTGTTTATTATAATTTTATTATATAATATTATAAATGCGAAAGTAGTAATCTGTATGTCTGTTACGCTTTCACGCCTAAACCGCTGAACCGATTTTGATGAAATTTGGTACAGAGATAGAATAGACCTTGGGAAAGAACATAGGCGATCTCGGGGTTGCCGGCCTCGCATCCCTATCCGGCCTAGTTACGCTCGGTCGTCTATATCAGCTTGGCCGGCAACCCCCTACTTCCCGGCCTCTACAGTAATGTACTATTAAAAGCGCTAACCTCCTTGGGAATAGGGCATCCATCAACGAGTGCGTTGCGAACCTGTAGTTACGATCCGTCAACCGCGTCGTATTTGCGTTCCGGTAGGTACAATGGTCCTTCCAGTACCAATGCCTGCAATAAAAGTAGATCTTACTAGAAACGAAACACAATTTTAACTGTGATACTACTGGAAAATTGAAAATTAAATGAGTAGTCATCACTAATTTTTGCGGTTTTTTAGTCATGAAAAGTAATTATAATTACGTAAGTATACTAACCCCTCCATTGACCAGTTTTTTAGTCCGTTTCCTTTTTTTCGAAAATACCCCGATCTATTTTTAGCACTCGCTGGATGCGATTACCTGAAAAAGGCATTTAGACAATTAGTATTGCAATGTTTGTGTTTAATGCTACAGTAACACGAAATTGTATACTACAATAATACGATAAAAATGAACACCACCCTCAAAAGGACTGCACTTATCTACTAAACTAAATTATTTTCTTTAGAAGATAGGTACATGTTATTTTATATATATATATATATATACATCGATTAGATAGTCTAATAAAATAGAGAGTGTATTTTTTTAATTCTTAACTAGTTCGATTCCTGAGTGAAACAAGCAAATTTTTGAAGTTTTCTTACGTAAAAGTGAATCTTGCAGTGGTTTTTAGCTGTTTCATTTAAATCGGTTCTGTAGGTGCGCCTCCTGAGGCTTCGATGATTAAATGAAAAGGGATTTAGAGGCACACGAACGTATAATAAAGATTATCAAAAAGGAAAGTATTTACAATGGAATATTAAACTAGGGAAAAGGAAGGAAATGAGTTTCGCGCAATGGATAGTTCTGTTCAGGACCGCGTCGCCGGAAGGAATGTCGCTCCGCTTCTCGACTGGCCTTCTGGGCAATTCAAATGAACTCGAATACGCCGCGCAGTTCCACGCGCCGGTGTGCAGATGTTTACAGTATTGCCAACACGTGGAACCGACTGCGGCTAGCGGGGTAATGTCTTATCTGGACGCTACACTACTCCCCCGCCGAGACCATTGCCTGCTATGGTCGATAGTGATCTGGAAATCTTACATATCGTCCACTTCGCGTCATTCTGACGTTGCTCGGTTCAGGCTCTGGTATTGTTGATGCTTGATGGCTGTTGGATGTGTCCTCATCTATAGTGTCGCTGGTCATGAAGGCCGGCTTCAGTCGATCGATGGTCACGGTGTTCGGATTTCCATTTAAAATGATTCGAAAGGTCTTGTCACGTCTCTCGAGGACCTTGTACGGGCCTGAGTACGGGGACTCTAGCGATCTCTTCGCGTGCCCTTGTCGAAGAAAAACGTACTCGGCCGTGCTCAACTCTTTCGGGATGTAAAAAGGTTTCTTCGAGTGATGACTGGCCGGGACTGGGTTGAGTTTTCCAATGTGGTCACGAAGTCTGGCTGCGAAGTCCGTGTAGTCGACCGTAGTGCCCTTCGTAGGCGTAAAGAATTCGCCAGGTAGGCGTAAAGGTTCCCCGTAGACGAGCTCTGCTGCTGAAGCTTGTAAGTCGTCCTTCCAAGCGCTGCGGATGCCCAGCAGCACCAAGGGTAAGGCTTCAGCCCAGTGCGTATTGGAGTGGCACATGATTGAGGACTTGAGCTGGCGGTGGAGTCTCTCAATGATCCCGTTGCAGGCCGGGTGATAGGATGTGGTAGGCCGGTGCTCTGCCCCGAGGATGGATGACAAGGTGTGGAACAGCTCGGACTCAAACTGCCTGCCCCTGTCTGTGGTGATTTTGACAGGGCAGCCGAAGCGGGCGACCCAGCCCGCGATGAAGGCTCGCGCGCAGGTCTCCGCTGTGATGTCAGCCAAGGGGTAGGCCTCAGGCCAACGGGTGAAGCGATCAATGACCGTCAAGCAGTATCTGTAACCACAAGAAAATGGTAATGGCCCTACTATGTCCATGTGGACATGTGAAAAACGAAGTGATGGTGTATGAAATGATGATATGGGTGATGACGTATGACGTGAAATTTTGTTTCTCTGGCAATCTGTGCATTCTCTCGCCCAACGGCGACAATCTCTGCGTATGTCGGGCCAGACGAATCGTTGCGTCACCAATTTGACAGTTGCTTTTGCACCTGGATGGCTCAAACCGTGCAATGAGTTGAAAGCTGCACGACGAAAGGCTTGAGTAAGGTAGGGTCTTGAATTACCGGTCGAGATGTCGCAATAAATTTCGAAATTATTTTCAAAAGATTTGATTTTCTTGTGATTCAATGAAGACGATGATGATGATGAGTCAACTTGAAGAAGCGCTTGCAGTTCAGGATCTTTATCTTGAGCGCGTGCAAGGCTTTCGTAGTTGATTGACCCATTTATTTCTTCTACTCTTGAGAGTGCGTCTGCAACAACGTTATCTTTTCCCGCTACGTACCGTATGTCCGTACTAAACTGTGAGATGAAGTCTAAGTATCGGAACTGTCTCGGTGAGCATTTGTCTCTAGCGGTGGTGAATGCAAACGTCAAAGGTGTATGATCCGTATAGATGATGAAGGGTCTGGCCTCGACCATGTGACGAAAATGTCTGATAGCGTCGTATATAGCCAGCAGTTCTCTGTCATACGGACTATACTTCTTTTGAGCAGGATTCAGTGGTCTTGAAAAGAATGCTAGTGGTTCCCAGGCTTCCGGTGCTGCGCGCTGCTGTAAGACTGCGCCGATGGAAACGTCTGAGGCGTCAGTGTGAATAGCGAGCTCGACGTCTGTCAGCGGATGAGCGAGAAGAGTGGCTTGAGAGAGAGCTTGCTTACATGACTCGAATGCATGCATCATGTGTTCTGTCATCTCGATCTCTTGCGTTGGCTTCTTCTTCGGACCGGACAGTACGACGTTCAAGGGCGCTTGCAAAGCTGATGCACCTGGTACGAACCTTCTGTAGAAGTTGAACATGCCCAGGAATCGTCTGAGTTCCTTGACATTCTTGGGTACAGGGTAGTCTTGGATTGCTTGTACCTTAGACTGCAGCGGACGGATCCCCTCTGCGGACACTTCATGGCCAAGAAAGGTGATGTTCGTTACACCAAACTCACATTTTGCAGTGTTGATGAGGATACCATACTCTGACAGTCGACGAAATAGTTGATGGAGATGTTGGTGATGCTCTTCTGCGTTTCGAGAGAAGATCAGAATATCGTCCAAGTATCCATAGCAGAAATCCAGACCTCGCAGCGCTTCGTCCATGAAACGTTGAAACGTTTGAGCTGCGTTCCGGAGACCAAACGTCATGTATGGAAACTGAAACAGGCCAAAAGGTGTGATAATGGCTGTCTTCTTGATGTCATCCGGATAAACTGGGATCTGGTTGTAGGCTTTGACAAGATCAACCTTGGAAAATATTGTACTCCCGGCGAGTTGCTGCGTAAAGTCTTGAATATGTCGGATCGGGTACTTGTCTGGAATCGTACGCGCATTAAGGGCACGGTAATCGCCGCATGGTCGCCAGCCGTCATCTTTCTTGGGTACTAGATGAAGCGGAGAAGACCATGGACTCTCAGACTGACAAGCTGTACCGTTCTGCAGCATATCCTCGAACTCCTTTTGTGCGATCTTCAGGCGATCCGGAGGAAGGCGTCGGGGCTTACTTGCAATCGGCGGGCCAGGGAGTGTGCGTATATGATGCACTGTATTATGCTTGGGTACCTTTGGTGTACCTGAAGGTCGGGTGATGTCGGGATACTGACGTAGGATCTCGTGGTACTTGGATTCCCCTGACATCACCTTCACTGACGAGATGTCTTCGGATGTACCTTGGGTTGGTACTGCAGCGGAAAGAGTAGTGTGGCCATCTATAATGCGTTGTTTTCTGCAATCAATCATAATATTAAAGAAGGACAAAAAATCAACACCAATGATGGGTTTAGCAACGTCTGCCACAACGAATCTCCAATTAAATGCTCGCCGCAAACCCAAGTCAAGTTTCAGCTGCACCGAACCGTAGGTAGATATAACTGAGCCGTTCGCCGCTGTTAACTCGTAGCTGCTCTTAGGTCGGTTGCCACTGAGTGACGTGCGCGGGTATACGCACAAATCCGACCCGGTGTCTACTAGGAAGAGAACTTTCGAGGAACGGTCCATTACGAAGAGGCGGCCCGGTTTGGTATGGCAGTCGTTAGCCGCTACTTCCGGCTGCCGTTGAAGTTTTCCGACCCAGGGTAACTGCAAGGCCTGGTACAGCGAGTAGAGTTGTCTCCAAACCTGTAATGGTACCAGCAGATGGACGGGTCTCTTGGTTTCGACGCAGACCGTGACCGCGCTTGACGTCCGACTGGAGTTTTGTTGCGGGAATTAAAACGCGAGCGCGATCTTGAGTGCGGTTGTCGACTACTGAATTGCGCTTTGAGCGAAGCAATTTCCGATGTTAATTCTGCCATTTGCTTTGCCATTGCCAAGACATCTGAATTTGAAAAATTGTTGCTGTCACTGTCATTTTTTACGGAAAATATTTGCGGTTCTTGTGGTACAAGATCGTGCACTTTGTCAGCTAAATCCGCGAGTTCATCTAGCGTTGAATTTGGCTGCGATGCGATTACGACCTGTAAATTTTTCGGTAACCGGCTTGACCATACGGTGCGCAAAAAATCATCCGTCACTGAAGTTCCAGCCAAAATGCGCAGCTGGCGTAAAAATTGGGATGGTTTCCTATCGCCCATTTGCTCACCTTGTAATAATTGCAGCGATTTCTTTTCCTGCGACAATGACAATCTTGAAATAAGCTCGTTTTCAATTTGACATACCGGTTTTCGGCCGGCGGAGAATTTATGATATCCTTGACTTCTACCGCGTATTGATGTTCCAACTGACTAATTACGTAATTGAATTTTGTAGAATCAGCGGTTATTCCCGACAAAGAAAATTGCGCTTCCATCTGCGAAAACCAAAGCGCAGGCTCTTGCGGCCAAAACGGCGGTGCTCGTACACCGACTTTGAAAACGGCGCCATCGCTGTCACTTGCGCTGTTTCCCTTTGACATTTCAATATTATGTAGGTTTTATATTCTTACTTGAATTTTGCTTGAATTTTGCGTTTCTTGTCCAATGCGGGGTCACCAGTGTAGGTGCGCCTCCTGAGGCTTCGATGAATTAATGAAAAGAGATTTAGAGGCACACGAACGTATAATAAAGATTATCAAAAAGGAAAGTATTTACAATGGAATATTAAACTAGGGAAAAGGAAGGAAATGAGTTTCGCGCAATGGATAGTTCTGTTCAGGACCGCGTCGCCGGAAGGAATGTCGCTCCGCTTCTCGACTGGCCTTCTGGGCAATTCAAATGAACTCGAATACGCCGCGCAGTTCCACGCGCCGGTGTGCAGATGTTTACAGTATTGCCAACACGTGGAACCGACTGCGGCTAGCGGGGTAATGTCTTATCTGGACGCTACAGTTCAATATTTAAAAAAAATACTGAACTTTGAAATGATAATGTCGGAGGTTTTTCAACTGTTTTTTTTTCAAATGTTTTAAGTTGGTTTTTTTTTTTTTTTTTTTTTAATTTATTAATTACTATTATTTTATATACATGCTTTTACCTTTTTAGCCACTATTAAAAACCTATAGCAGGTTTATGCAATAGTTGGCGAGATCACGCGGTTTGGTTCGCGCTTACAATAATCTAGGGTGCGCCGGCGTCGCAGGCCCGCCCCGCCCCGGCCCGCCTGCGGCTAGAACAGATCTGCGACCTCGCTGCACTCCATAAAATACTTCTTGAGAAGTTTTTTACAATTATAATTGTCGTATTTATAAGTTTGCATTTTAGTTAAGATTTCCTCTGGTAAGGTATTCAAAATAGATGGCAGTACATATTTATCAGTTCTCTTACCATATACATTATTAGTTTTTGTAAGTATATACTTAGATTGATAGTTTAAACGGCGCAGCTGTTCAGGACGAGTTTTTGGTTGTAACTTTCCAATGCAGTCGCATTGTTCAGTTATGAGTGAGAAACAGAACCTATTGTAGACGTTTACTATTTTACAATGTTTAAAAATCCCCGAGTAGTCCGCGCAGTATACAAGTTTAGTTTTGTTTGGTACAATTATTTTAAGTAATGCTAGTTGTAGTTTGTATATACGTTTCAAATAGGTTCTGTATGTTCGTCCGTAACTACTTATTCCGTAACATATTACAGAGTCCGCCAGCGAAACATAAAGCGAAACATAGGTTAGGTTATTGTATGCAAGGATTGCTCTCTAGACATGGTACCTACGACATACCGACACTGAAAAATCTCATTTCATCATCGTTATTCGATTTTCAGTCAAAGATTGTACATAAGCTATAGGCGTCAATAGTTAAGTCACATTTTTTTTGTAATAAAGCCATATTGATTATTACCGAAATCACCAATTAAAGGTAATGTTAATTATGGTGTATGCGTCAATAATAAACTAATTAGATACTTCTTTCGATTACTTAATAATGATTTGTCCGCTTACTTTATGTCCGTTAATGACCTAATAATTTTAAACAGTGCTCGTTTTAAATAGATAAATAATGTTTTCGCTAAAAGAATCCCCGTATAATAAGTAATCAACTTTGCGTTGAGCAAATATAATTTCTTTACTCACCCGCGACCTTATATATGATAGCTATAAAACTACCTTGATTTTTTATTTATTTACTGATATAGGAACGTTTTCGTCAGCACTCAATTTTTATCCCACAACGCAAAGATGTGTGCTATAAGTTTGACGCCAATATCTGTCCGCCTGTCTTTGTCATCGTAGCTTTCGAACGAATGGACGGATTTCAACACGGTTTTTTTTACGTGGAAGCTAATTGCCTTGCAGTGGTTCTTGTTTCATTGAAATCGGTTCAATCATTTTTGAAATACTGAACTTTTGAAATAATAATATCGAGGGTTTTTCTGTTCTAAATTGGTTACCTACTTTATTGCATACCGAAACTGAAAAATGACATTTAATCATCATTATTCGATTTTTAGTCAAAGGATGTATTTTAGAGATACTATCAATTAAGATCGAAGCTCGAAGTTCTGGAAGCTTCGCAAAGCGACACAAGGTACAGGCGACAATACTTACGTCACTGATTTTTTTAAATAAAATCATGTTGATTATTTCCGAAACCACCAATTAAAGGTAATCGTTAATTATGGTGTATGCGTCAGTAATAAACTAATTAGATACTTATTTCGATTACTTAAATAATGAGTTGTCCGCTTACTTAATGTCTGTTAATGACCTGATAATTTTAAACAATTCTTATTATAAATGGATAAATAATGAATTCGCTGAATGAAAGTATATATTCAACTTGGCGTTACTCATGGAAAAAATATCGGAACTAATTAATTTAAACAAAAATATTGATTTATTTAGGCGTTACTTTACAGAGGTAGGTACCAAACTCTTCGATCAAAAAACAAACTACTTTCTTTACTTTGCTTCACTGCTAAAACCATGCGTGGTAATTGCATAAAAAACACAGATCATTCATTAGAATGATCTCATTAGAGAATTATAAAAATAATGAAAAATAACGTCAACGGTATTACATCAACAACGATAACAATAATTCTCATTAGATAATTATAATTCTCATTAAATAATTATAATTCTCATTAGATAATTATAATTCTCATTAGATAATTATAATTCTCATGAGAGCATTATAATTCTCATTAGAGAATTATAAAAAGAATGAAAAATAACCTCAACGATATAACATCAACAACGATAATAATAATTACATAGAGGTAATTGCTATTATGAACATTTAGCAAAAATAATACCGAGCGCACATAGTTCGCCACAGCCAATTTCTTTAAAAATCACCACGTGACAGTCACTTAAATTACCTTATGAACTGCGGTAATGTTTTGGAGCAGGTATGAATTTCTAATAGGTACAGCGGGCACCTAGAAGCTTTTATTGTTTTATCCTTCCTGGTACGTAAGTACAAGATTATCTTATCGCATTTAAAGAAAGGCCAGGTAAACAGTATATCCCGAGAAAACAAGCTGTAAAAAACGTGCCAAGTCTCGATTGAGATAATTTGCTTATAACAAGTAATATATTTCGTACACAGCCAAGCCTAGGAGATAGATTTATAATTAAACAACAAAACAGCTTTCTCAGACGGGCTTGTTCCAATTTAAAATAATCTGATGAAAGAGATGGATATTGATATATGTAACGGTAATGTCCCATCTGTGAGACGAAGTTTAGTAATGAGGTGTTTGGGTTAGCATGTGAGCATGTCATTCGATCCCATTATCTTATGATTAATTTTATTCTAATTTCTAAGTAGTGCAATGCCTGCTTGATTCCAAAATAAGAGTGAGAATGTCATTTGAGAACTGAGAATTTACGTTTTTTGAGTAGTTTAGTGTGTGATATAGTACGCGTTATCTCGTTAAGATATATTGAATACTAGCTTATGCGACTACGCGGATCTAGTTATCGCGGTGGCGCTCTACCGAATAAGGTATCCTATGTTGATCCTTGGGTTTAAACTACCTATATACCAAATTTCATCAAAATCGTTAGTGGTTTCGACTGAAAGTAACAGACAGACAGACAGACAGACAGAGTTACTTTCGCATTTATAATATTAGGGATATATATATATATATATATATATATATATAATATTGAGACTATCTGTGAGATCCTGTAATTGGCTTTGTCACTATTTTCATAATCATAGTGTTGCATAAGCTGTTAGTTCTCCTTTAATAAATAAAAAAGAAATTAAAAGAGTATATTGACTAAAATCTGACCTTTTCTGGATTTTCATATGACTTGTGCCGTTGAAAATAATGTTGGAATGTCACCAGTACATATTTTATATTTTTTGAGTTTGAATATAAATCAACAACGGCCAAGTTCTTATACATTTAACTCGACGGCATTTTATTACCTACTTATTATGAATTTTGTACGACTGTTTTGGCCTCGAAATATTTTAAGACCATATTTTTAGAACATTTTGAAATTGGTATCATTTTTGTACAAAAGCAAACAAATGCCTATCACGTCAATTAATTGTGATTTCAAATAAGTAACGGGATTTATGGTAAATAAATTTTCCGTGCTAATTTTATTATCTATGAGTAGCAACAGAATTTTTCACCGCTTTCGGGTCTTATTTTTCTTAGAATTATATGATCAGGTAATTTGCCGGGAGTAAAGCAGCTGCCTTCCAATAGGTAAGTACCTCTTTCAAATTGGAAGGGCTTTAAGCAGAAGGCTTTAGGGCGGCAACCATTGTTTTACATGAAATAAATCATTTTACGAGTACAACTGCTTAAAATAAAGATTAACATTTTACCATTTTATTCACAATAGATTAGCTAATTTAGTTTTAAAATTTTGTTACCGTTATAAAGAGAATCATAAAAATAGTTCCTCAAAAATCCTTTATTATTCCTTTATACTCGAGAACAATAGAATCGTATTATTTCATTTACTGTGCACTAATGGTCAATTTTTGTGAAATGGAAGAGTGATAACAAGCAAATTCGAAAGTTATCAGGCACTTGTAACCCAAGAAGTGATTTCATATTGAGTTATTACAACAGATACGAGTACGAGGCACGAGTTTTTACAAAATACACCTAGATCACAATAGAGTGCCCACAATATTTGAAGAGTTCCCTCGATTTTCCTGGGATCCATTGTATCTCGTGATAATCAGACTACCTCAGAAGTAATTACAGACGAAAAAAACGGTGAAGATCAATCCACGCCGAAATAGGTAACATAGAACGAAAAAAAAAACAAATAGTTCCAAATCCGCTTTGGAGCCTGCGTGAGAACTACAGCCCTAGGCCTCTCGTTCTGAGAGGAGGCCTCTGCCTTGCGGTTGGATATATAATATGCCAAGATGATGATAATATGAAAAAGCGGCCAAGTGCGAGTCGGACTCGAGCATTTAGGGCTTTTTTATGTAAGAGAGGCCAGACAAACGAACTAGTGGGTCACCTGATGGTAAGTGATTACCACTGTCCATAGACACCCGCAGCGCTTTACGCGATGCCAGTGCGTTGTTGGCCCTAAAAATCCACAGAATCCGTAGAAATCTGTAGGTATCTAATGAGTCTCCAGTGCTTAAGAGAAGTCACTTCGTTCCATTCTGCATACAAACGTAGTCCCGGTCTCATTTGAAAACTAGGCAACAGAAATAGATTAAATTTTGTAAGTATAGACGTAATTAACTGTGCTATTCAGATTTTCATTTAATGTGAAATATCAGAATTACAGGAGCTATAGTGTCGAAAAAAAAATTGCACGAGAATTACAGACTAATAAAGCATTTTTTACCAAAATCTAAAAACCACCGGCAGAAAATATAATGAATATCTTGATTGTAAAATATCATCGATTTCTGTGCTATACTTTTCGTATAATATGAGAACAACGAAACCCAAAAATCAACCGCCCAAATCTTGAAAAGCCTACAGCTGCTTATCTCGATATAAATTACGGACGTCGTTGCGGAAGGCATGGGGGGGGGGCGGCTCCGAGCGCTTATGTCACGAGCGATGAAGACAGCAATATCCCAAACGAATACCTAACGCGGCCGCGCGGCCGGCAGGGAAACTTCTCTTAACAACAGCCCTGCTGTTAACCAAAATGTACACAATACAGTGTCATCTTACGTTTAAAATTACACAGACGGACGTCCAAAAATATAGAAATACCTCTCGCAAGTATTCCTGGGCCCATCAACCTTTTAGTAAGTATAGTTATTCTTTCCCCGTAACCCAGGAGACGATATCAGTTACACTTGCGTAGAAAAATGTTTGCAATAATAATAAATTTCACACAAACATAAACTTATACAAAACACACACACCCCGTAAGTACTACAAATACACACCACAGGTAGTACTTGAGAACACAACACACAAATTATAGTACGACCGCGCCATACTCATAGTTCGTACTATCCAGTATAATAGACCTGACATCACATTAATAGATAAAATAAACAAAACTACATACCTCATAGACATCTCAATCCCTAACACACACAATTTGAAAGAAAGAAAGAAAGAAAATACATTTATTCACAACACAAGACAACAAAATTATTAGGTACAAAAAACAACACAAAGGTATGTGTCATTGCGGTTGTGAATCGGACACTGGCTCAGCATAATGCTGAAGCGTTAAAAACACCCTAGCGCTGATTTTCAGCCAGCACCGTCGACAACCCTCGGGCCGTTATAAAGACATACTACACACCATTAACTACATAAGACTACATAAATAAATAGATATTTTGTAAACTATAAAACTAATTTATTGTGTGACTTTAAAAACATAAAAATAAATGTATTAGGTACGTAGATATATATATATAATTAATTTTACAACTATTATTATTATGCACTCACTTGCCAAGTATACACCCTAACGCGGGCTAAAAAGAAAAATTAAATTAAAGAAAGAAATCAAAACAAAAAAAAACAAAAAAGCAGTTTTGTGAAATAGTGCTGGAAAGGAGAGGGATTTGCAGAAGACCATCACAAAAAAATAACAAAATATGCAGACCTAAAACACGAAGTTGCTACACTATGGAGACAGGAGAAAGTGTACGTAGTTCCAATAGTCCTATCCACAACAGGCGTCATCCCAAACCACCTACACCATAGCTTAAGCTAATTTTAAAATTATTAGGCATAAAATCACATGTTTACACAATTTTACACAAAGCCGCCATACATGCAGAATAGTGAGAAAGTTCATGCAACTAGACCCTGAAAATTAGCCCTCCGCAATCTTCTTAAAAAATATTTATTCTACAACTCTTGCTACATTTACCTGGTGGATAACCCGTAAATGTAGTTAATACCAGCCTAAAGCTGAGAGAAACCAATCCTTCAAAAATAATAAGCCATTTATTTCTTAGTTAGAGGTTAGTTACAATGAAGATAATAATAACAAGTGGTGTTAGTAGGTAGGAACAATTAAAGTGCAATGTGTACTAAAAGCAAGCTTAAGAGATGAGCTATCGAGGAATTGCCTTCAAACTACCACAAATCCTAACTTATAGTGGATTTAAACCCATAAAATCATACTTTTAAGAATAGACCCAGGAGACGTTACCATGGCTACCATTGCAGCTACACTAAAAATTGTTGATTGATCCTCCTGCAATATATCGGTACATTAGGGTACATCTAAAATAGTTTATTAGCAAACTAGTCATTCGAAACTGCGTCGACAAATGTCCTTATCTCTAATGGGCATTGTATACATGCAGTGCCAAGAACCCGACAGTCGAGTTCTCTGCTCATGGGCAGTTTTCCCTACAAACCGGAAAAACCATCGATTTAGAATACCCTAGATGCACTAGATTTGTAGGTAAATCCAAGTCGCAAAAAGCCCATCGCCAAGTTACAAGTGCGTGCGTCTACTAAGGCAAATCAAAAACGCATATACTTAAGAACATTTCAATTTTCGTTATATGCAAACTTATGTAACGAAAATTAAGGTGTAATTTCGAGTGCGCGCGTTTGGCGGTTATGACATTACAAAATAAGACCATGCGATTGACGGCTTTGACGTTTCAAATCGTTGGGTAAAACGCTGCTACCGCGGCTTCGTAGCTGCGAGCGCTACGAGCGTAGAGCGTAGCGATATGTGGTCTCGAATGGGGACTGGCAATTTAAGTATATCCTAGTTTTACCGTATCCATTTTACCATGTTCAAAGTTGAAAATTTAGGCACGTCTTTTGTATTTTATTGTATTTTCTTATGCAGTGTTTTTCAACCTTTTTCATGACACGACCCCTTTTGTGTGAAGAAATATTTCGCTACCCCTACCCGTTTTTTTTCATGCATTTTATTTTGTGGCAAATATATGAGTTAGGTAATATTTTCTGAATTTTTTTAAAAACGTTGTTTTTTTTACTGAAATAGTTTTCCCAGCAACTAATAGGGGCTCGGCGACCGCGCTAAAGAGGCTTCGCGACCCTCCAGGGGGTCGTGACTCACATGTTGAAAGACACTGTTCTTATGTATTTAAGACTAGCTGTTGCCCGTGACTCCATCCGCGTAGAATTCGTTTATGGCTTAGACGTGAAGAGGTAACAAATAAAGAAACAAATAAACAGACTTCTAAACTTCTGTATTTATGATATTAATGGGATAGTGGGATCACACTACTTCCTACTTACCAAGAATCATAAAAATTCTCAATTTGCTAGGGCTTCTTAACCGTGATTACAGTTCATCATCAACATCATCCCAGCCTATATACGTCCCACTGCTGGGCACAGGCCTTCTCTCAGAACAAGAGGGCTTGGGAAATACTTCCCACGCGGGCCCAGTGCGGATTGGGAACTTCACACGCACCATTGAATTGCTTCGCAGGTTTGTGCAGGTGATTACAGTTATTGGATTCATATTTAATAAAGGGTGTATAATGTATGTATGTTTAATGTTTTAGACTATCGTGGTCATTTCTAATTGTATGACTTAAATTCGGGTTTTGTTCCACGTACCTTGATTTCGAAGATTTAGAGAAGCTCGATCTTTCGGGACAGTTGCAAACGCCATGATCACGAGACGACTGGAGAATTGCGGGTATGCTGGTATAACTGTCAGTCAGAAAAATAAATCTGACGTAACCGATCTACCCTCTACCTAACAAGTTGCCCACTACTATTGGAACTCGAACTCGCTTTAAAGTCACGGCAAAATTTAAGCAACATACACACAGTATCACTCAAAGTAATTTCACTTCATCGACTATTCATTACATATATCAAAACAATTATTAGAACAACAGTACAAGGATTATTATTTGCTTGAAAATATACACTTCATGAACTATTCATGACACAGAACAACTAAATATCGTTGTTTATTTATACACTGGGCCGCTGCGCTGGGCTGGGCTGGGCTGAAGCAAACTCAAACTCAAACTGGTAGGTACCTACCTAGATTAAAGTTAACCAAAAAAGGTTTATTATTTATTGCTTTTCAGTTTTTTCAGCGGTTTATTTTTTTTATGAATGTGCTTAAGTACATCTTTTCGGAAAATCGTTTAATGCTTTAGTTTACTTATACATACGGAAGTGGAATAATTTTCGTAACACGGGGGGGGGGAACTGCGGGGTAAAACGCTTCACAGCCCCACCCAGTTTAATAATGCTTTGATATAATCTTTACATAAAAAAATAAAACATAATTCAGTATAAAATATTTTTAATTCTTCTTTTTAATTTTACTAAGTAGGTACCTATAGTATTAGGTAAATCATGTCATGAAGCCAATAAAATATAAAATGCTTATAAATGAAATCACAAATTCTATTAAATTGATATTAAATATTTTGATCATTATAAATGCAAGTGCTTATTTCAATTTTTCTATACAAAATTACGTCATAATTCATATTGTCCCAAATAATACATAAAAATAAACTTTAAAAAATGACGAAATTGATAAAAAATTAAACAAAATTAAATTAAAAAAGCAATTTCAGATTAATTAATAATAAAAAATCACTTATGTACAAGGCCCAACCTAAAGTTAACTTAAAACTAATGTTGGCAGCGTGGTCCGGGTGAACAAGCTTCTTGCCGAGTGCCGACTGTGTCTGAAAATAATCAATTTAAGTTATTGACTTGTTTTCGTTATTATTCTTTAACAAGACATTAACAACACTTCCCATGCCAATAATATTTAGGAAATTGTTAAACTTTCATCAAATGCAGAAACAAAAAGGAATGGTATGGGAAAATAGCATTTCCGTTTAACTTTCTTTAAATTAATTAAAGATAAAAAAAATGTATATCTTTCAATATGTAGGTATCTATCTTAGCGACGTAAAGCAAACACCCAAGATAGACAGAAAAGAACTGGGGATGTTTCTATTTGTCCAGGATTGATCATTGACAAGCAAATAAGGCGATAGGTAGGGTTGCCATCCGTCCCGTATATACGGGACTGTCACCGTAATTGATTAGCCCGTCCCGTATTACTACATGTACCGTTTTTGTGCCGTATTTCGACAAAATGGACCGGCTCGCGCGGCTTACTACTAAGTAGTAATTTGATGTCTAAAGATTTTTAATTGTGAACTAAATTTCTAATAAAATAATGATTAGCTACACTATGGTTGAGAAGAGATGGTAGATACCAGTTAGGAAGCAAATTGTTTGTCCCTCACTACTTATGGTATAGTTGGAAAGCGTATCTCTATGTATCGGCATTGCATATGTTATTTACGAGTTTTGGGCATCGAAAGAGAAATTGTCCCGTATTGATTCCCAGAAGTTATGGCAACCCCAGCGATAGGGCGTCGTAGTACAGATGCCTAATTTGCGTGAGTTTTTAAATTTTCATTCTTACCTTATATTCGCATATGCTACATTAGCAGCTGAAGGGCTACTACGAAATTCGAAAATCGAAGATCGTATCGTACCGTCCCTCTCACTCTCGTATTAAATAATATAAGCGTAAGCGGAATGGCAAGATGCGAAGTTCGAATTTTTCACTTCGTAGTATAGAGCCAGGACTGGGCAGCCAGCGACAACCCACAGAGACTTCGGCTGATGAAGCGGAACTCTATAATAAATATAATAATACATGGTATTAATAAAATCCTATGCAACAATTTAACTCTTACTAAGGTTACTGTTAACCAATATGATAAATACAAATTTAATATTGAAAACCGAAAATGAACCGAATGAGAATGACCGAAAAATTGTGAATAAAAAATTAAAACGATTTTATATTTTCGGGTATCACTCAATCTTATAAATTCAGTCAAAAATGGTGCAAACGAATCCTCCTCGTCCACAAATTTTATTGCAATTTTAGCACTTGGTTGATCAGTAGGTATATTACCTAAGACCTAGAACCTTAGAAAATGTTGCATAAAAAATATCCATGTAATGTACAATTAAAACTACCTGAAGTTTAAATCTCTTCTTCTTCTTCCTCCGAAGATCCGCTCCGTTCACGCACCTTGGACGAGGCGCCTTCCTTCTTCTTTTTGACTGTTTTAGCCTCGTCGGCGCATTTCGTTGTTATAATTTTGCTGTAATAGAAATAACATTTTTTAGTAGTCATAGTGGACTGTAACTACATAGCTTTAAAAATATGTAAGTTGAAGTGGCAATGGGCGGGCCACATCGCTCGAAGAACAGATAACCGTTGGGGGAGAAAAGTTCTCGAGTGGCGACCAAGAACCGTAAGACGAAGCGTTGGCAGCCTCCCACTAGGTGGAATGACGACATCGTCCGGTGGATGCAAGTGGCGTGCTGTCGTTCATTTTGGAGATCTAAAGGGAGAGAGGCCTTTGTTGAGCAGTGGACGTCTTCCGGCTGATGAATGAATAATTATGGTGTCTCAGATCAATATTTGCAATATGTGCATGACACTGTAGAACCCTGTCGCAGCCAGCATTAGCTGCACTAATAAAAAAAAAACTTGAAAAGGAGAAGAGGAGGGGAAGGAGGGGAGGGGTCTAGTCTACTGAGTGTCATACATAATATGTTAATAAATAACACTAACATCATAAACTAGCCGTTACCCGCGACTCCGTCCGCGTAGAATTCAGTTTGAATTGAATGAACTTTGCAATTTTCCGGGATAAAAATCATCCTATGTCCTTCCCCGGGACGCAAATTATCTATATACTAAATTTCATCTAAATCGGTTCAGCGGTTTACGCAACGTTTACGTTTGTTGATGCAAAGAAGTAACAAACAAACAGACTTACAAACTTACGCATTTATAATATTATTATAGTCGGAAGTTGGATGCGAAAGTTTGTAAGTCTGTTTGTTTGTTTGTTACCTCATAACGTCTAAACGTCTATACCAATTTAGATGAAATCGGACATGGGATAGTTTTCATCCCAGAAAATTGCATAGTTTCCGCGGGAGAACGGTTAACGAGTTCTACGCGAACGGAGTCACGGGTAACAGGTTAGTAGTCTATAATAATCATAAAATTTTCACTGGAAAGGAAAAATTAAATTATCTATTCCTTACTTAGGCTAGGGACCTTCAAATACCTATATGTGACCTTCAAATATATTACTAACCTTATCCGATCTACCGTGACGCCAGGGTACCTTTTTGAAATTTCTGTCACAATATCGTTGATTATTACCGGATTTAACCGTTGTTTTGGGGGCAAGTGGGTAAAAGCCGGCGATCGCTTGCCCGTTAAAGAACTGGTCGCCAGCACGCTGAAAAAAAAAGTTTTTTTTTTATTCTAGGAATAGTAATAAATAAAATAAAAAATACACTTACTAACCGAAAATCGTAACGCTACAACAGTAAGTTACTCATTTGAGTATTATCTGTCAGACACAAAACAGTAGAAAGTAGAAGTGTCGGGAGCTAAAAATGGGCTCAGCCAGCGCAGCCGTGGTCACTGAGATACAGCAGGGCTGCTACGAAACTCGAAACTCGAAGTTCGTGTCGTACCGTCCCTATCGCTCTCGTATTAAATAGTATAAGTGTCAGAGGGACCGCACGACAAATTACTGGCACTTGAGGTATTTCATCTTAGGCCTCTAGGTTGGCAACGCATCTGCAATACCCTTCGTGTTACAGATGTTTATGGGCGGTGGTGATCTCTTACCATCAGGAGACCCCTTGCTCGTTTGCCATCTAGTCAAATAAAAAAAAAAACGACACGAACTTCGAGTTTCGAGTTTCGTAGTAGCCCTGCAGTATTTGTCGGATATGTCCGTATTTATCTTGCTGTTTCAATTAACCTGTCCTCTCCCAGAGGCACAAATTTGTGCCCGAATTCCTTTGATCCTGTTATCCTGGGAGATGACAGATTAAGTAGCTTCAGTAAACTTCGGTAAGCTAGTTGAGAAAGCAGGATAATAAATAAATATATCATCATCATCATCATCATAGCCACAGGGCCTCTGAAAATCACGCTAGCTAACGAGCCCAGAAAGCTACTGGTACCCATTCAAACCTTTAGCAAACTACGGTATTTGATTCTTTTATTTATATTTTAAATTTTTTGGCAATAAACATTTTTTAATTTAATTTTAATTTTTTAATTTTAATCATCCCAGCCTATATACGTCCCACTGCAGGGCACAGGCCTCCCCTCAGAATGAGAGGGCTTGGGCCAAATAAAAATAAATAAATATATATATATAACAAATTTAATATATCCGACAAAATAAGATGGCAAAACATTCACTACATGTCTACTTAGAGATGAAAAAACCAACCTTTTTGGAAACAGTGCGCCCAGAAGCGACCGCGTCGCGAATTTGAAGTCTTTTAATCGGAGGTTACAAAATTTATCAATAGGTACTATAGTTTTCCCGCTACCAATCGGCACCTGCAAAAAACATGTTATTAAAACCGAAACACTAAATTAGAAGTTTCAAAATTAAGGTAGTTTGTGACTTTCGCATAATAAATGCATTAAAACAAAAGTTTTTAATCCGTCATTATGTACAGTTACATACAGGATTTATCTTCACACACGTTATTTGTAAAGCAAACTAATTTGCAAGAAGACAAACTGAACATCAAAAATGGTGCCAAGTGAAAACTTTTCTGACATAAGTAGTTCTTTTTTATAAAAATCGCCTCTGTGTTATTCTAGAAATTCAACTAAGTATCTACTTAGGTACTTAATTTTATCCAAATCCGTCCAGCCGTTTTAACGCGAAAGAGTAACAAACATAAACACCCACACACTGAAATACTCGCAAACTTTTGCATCCCACCTATATTATAAATGCGAAAGTTTGTAAGTCTATTTATTTGTTTGTTATCTTATCACGTCTAAACAATTTCAGCATTTGCCCTTATCAAAAAATAAGTCTTTATCCACTCAGTTGCTCGCGTGAAAAAAAAACGGCCATGAATTGCTGTCTTGCGCTGCAATAGCGACACAGTGTATGTCTGGCAACCACAGTTGCCAGAAGCATTTTACTAAAATATATTTGGCAACCGTAGTTGCTCAAAGCACGTGAGTGGTTATGAGAGTAAGTTGCGCGGCCCCCTGCGACAGGGTTCCAACGGGTGTCGCTTACATAATGCATTTAGCAATGTTAGAATTATTAAATTGTGATCACATTGTACAAACAAATTTTAGACTCCTTAACTCAAAAAATCTTTTTTTTAATTTAAGATTAGAAGCTAAGGTTAATAAGTTAATATTATTGAAATACTTAAATACAAAAATACTTCAAAAACCAATCTTAATTCGGTATACAGACATTTTGAGTCCCGGGGAAGGCCATAGGTTAGTTTTTATCCCGGGAAGTTGCGTAGTTTCCGCGGGATAGCGATAAAACATTCTTACGCGGACGGGAGTCGCTGACAACAGGTTGGTTTTTAATATTAGTAGTTAAGTAGTATACTTACGCCCCCATTGACCAGCACCTCTGTTCGCTCTTCCGTCTCCATCGTTGCTACCGTTTCGCAGAGATAACCTAAAATAGGCATGTTCATAATCAATACACATAGCAATTTTTGTTATGCGAGTTCTGTCAACAGCGTCGTTTTTCTCAGAAATAAGTTTTTGGCAAGCTTTATTGCAGATTTTACTTTTTTTTGACTGTGCTTATATTGTCTCCGAAACTACTTTAGCATACCCAATTTCAAGTCGATGCCATTTACCGTTGAAGAGTTCCGTCCTGTGAAGACGATCCTGGCCGGACTACTAGGATGTCTCTGCCAGATTATTGTATTGTCACGCCATTTACATAAGTATACCAAATTTCAAGTGAATCCAAGTACGGGAAGTTGGTCGAATTTAACTTGCAAGATTTGATTACAGACAGACAACGAGACAGACCTTACATATTTGAATATCGAAAGTTAAAATACCTAGCTACGGGTAAAATGTCGATGTTCAAAATATCGAAAATTAAAATATCGAATGCATCGAAATATCGAAAATTAATATGACGAAAGCTTAATATTGTCGAATGGTTAGACAACCTACGTCCAATATATCGAAAATATATTTATTTACAAAAGTGACATCGAAAGATATAAATATCGAAGTCCAAAATATCGAAGTACAGAATATCGAATATCCTATGTATGAACTATCACGTGACAGGGTCGACTTCGCTTCGGTCGCTTCGCGGAGCTCCTATTCCGCTTAGTTGAGGCGCTTGGCGCCTTGACGCAATACTAAGCTAACCTAACCTATTGAGCATGAATTACCAAAAATATTTAGTTAGGTTAGGTTAGAACTGTGACCACAACAAGGCACAAGCCGATCAATTTTTCATCATTTAATCAATCGACATTTCAATCTTAGACATTTTGACCATAGGTATAACAACTTTCGATATTGTGATACAATCGATATTTTCATTTTCGATATTAATATCAATGAACTGAGCCGTCTGCCGCAGTTAACGGAAATAAAAAAGACGGTGTTTAAGAACATGTAGGTAAGGTAATGTGTACATATAGGAAGACTTACTTTGGTGGCACATGCCCGATGGCCCCGCTATCGGCTCTTCTACTTCCATGGGTAGTTCTAGGTCCACGTCCACGGCTTTCTTTACTTCGAGGGCATAAGCACCCGCACAATGGCATTTTCCACGCTGCCGTATCTCAAATAGAGGAGTGCTTGCGCTGCTAACAGGTCATCGTAATCCAGCAACATGTTTATCTGTTTATTGGACAAAATCGAATTTCATGTTTACAATTACTGCCTGTCCAAAAAATTTGTGTAATTCCTTTGATCCTGTTTATTGTGGAGATGACACATTGATAAAGTGTACATTGTAAGTGCGGAAAAAAAAGTGATTGTTTAATTTCATTAATAAAATAAATTAACAATTTTAACAAATCGAACAAATTGAATCATGACCGATGGAGGAACCTTTTAATAATCAATTTCACTTTGATTTCGTTAACAAAAGTATGAAATGTCAACATGACATAGTAGCACAAAGGTTCCACCCTGGGTCATGACATGATCATGATTCAATTTGTTCGACTATACGTGGGATGGGTGGTGTTGCGGGTGTTACCGTAGTTTGGTAAGAATGACATTTTGTACAATGCAAAAAAATACAGTGCTGAAAACGTAAGTATAATGAAGTGAATGGTAATAGTATCTACGGGGAAATGAACCTATAAGAACTGTCATATTGACATGTCAATTTATAAAAGGTACTTATTCTTCATCGGGTTTAATTAATACGAAAAATACATAATGCACTAATTTCGATTCTGTTAAACATAATAGTCGCGTAGAAAATATAAAAATGGTTTAGGCAAAATCAAATTTGACAGAGAAACTAACTTTATTATGCACACGAGTTACAAAGTCTATCAAATGAAGAACCAAGGGAAAAAGAATAAGAATTTCTCTGGGTCCCAGCCGACTTTTCATGGCGCTCTCTCGCACCTTGAGCATTTCTGGAATCCTTGATCTACTTTGCTAATTGTAATAATAAAATAATTAGTTAAAAATGTTCTACTAAGTATAATAAGTAGTAATAACTATAATACCTCAGTCTGCAGTAATAGCGGCAGCAGTTACTTATTAAGAGCTTACAAACTACCTCAGCTAGCGTAGGTAGGCCCTACGTAGAAGCGTAGAACGCAGACATTTTTAAATTCGAATTTGAACCGTAATTCTTAATTATTCTACCAAGACTTGTGTTTGTAATAAATAAGCTAACCACCAAAAGGTTGGAAAACCCCCGACTTTGTCACTTCAAAGTTTATAAAACATGTCTAAGAACTATTGCTAGAAAACTTGCTTTTAAATAAAAAAAACCGCGACAAACACAAACACACACACAGACACATGTAGCGGTCAAACTTATTACAATTTACACCCCTTTTTGCGTCGGGGGTTAAAAAGCGTTAAATTAGGTACTACTAACAAAAGCTTCGTAAAAAAGACTGAAGGACAGTCTACTGAAAAAAAAAACAGAAAAGAATTGAATTAGAATGAACAAAGTTTCTGTGGTGATGAACCTTCATGAAAAAGTTATAATAAAATCAATTAATTTGGCTGTATCGGCCACTATGTTAAATCGAATAAGTTATAAAAAAAATAACTTACAGGTGATGTGTCACGAAGTGTAGACTGACAAGCCCAAAATAAGTCACTAAGGTCTGGGTAGTTGGTCCAGTGAGAACTTCCCGCGCAAGGTGGAGTCGTAGACTGTGCCATTTTCTTAAAAATCAACTACTTTTATTTAACCCAAATTGTTTCCCCGCCCAAAAAGTACTTAACTAATTCAACAATGGCCTTGGGGGGGGGGGGGGTGGCTCTGGGCGGGCAGCCGCTGCAGCTTTATTACCTGCTCAACAAGCTTGCAATTGTTTGGGAAAGATTTCCAAGGACAACTTGTTTTGTTTCACAACGGAAAAGATATTTTTTAGCAGGTAGTAGGGCGGGCAGAACACGGATGCAGCTTTTGTCTAAATAATTGTTTGAAAGGATCTTTAAAGGAAAAAAAGGCTTGAAGTGACGGAGTGACTGCAGAGAAAGGTTCTAGCGAGTTTTGTTATGCCAATTCTAATTGCCAAATATTATTCCAATGTTCCAATTAAAACCGTATTAGAAAAATTCTTAATGACCTAAGCACGATAATTGGCTTAAACATTACAATATTAAAATGCTGCGGGTGATAAAAGAAAGAGCGTGGAACCCCCTAGGTGCCACGGCCTACAGTTTGGAAATCCTTCTTGCAAACAAATTACGAACTAAGATGTATGCACTCACGCACACAATTATAAACGGTCGCACTGCTTCCATGATCTAACCTAACTAACGGCGTTGTTTTATACTACTGGCTGAAGAGTGTTACAATTACCCGCGAGTGCAAAAATAAAAATAAATTAATAAAAAAATATCTCCGTAATGTACTTTTTAGGTAATCTTAGTAATGTTGACTATTAAAGCAGTGACTGGTGTATTAAGGCCGTCTATTTAGAACAGTTTTAAGATAAATACGGTCACAGATGAGAAAAAAAAGTGCCATTTTACTAACCTACCTATCCGATGACTCATACTGACTCGTTAAAAACTTGGCTTATCCCAATAACCTAGACACGTCGGTTTACACCGCTATACTAGGTACCTAAAGCCTTTGGATGACCACTTTAAACCTAATTAAAGCAGCGTTTTCACCAGTGAGCTTCTAAATACGATAGTAACATATAATATCATTGGTTTCCACCAATAATGTGCGAAGGATGTATTGCGAGGGACGTGTTTTTCATAAACTTATAGAAACGCTTCATTTTCACATCCTCGCACAGCACATCTCTGGTGGAAACAGCTGAACGGAGCAAGGCGAGTTAAATTAAGCGTTTCTATTGGTTAATGAAAAACCGCACATCTCTGGTGGACGCTGCTTTACGCTCAAGCTAAGTTTTAAAGTTTTATGGAGCAACGAGAAATATAAATAAAAGTTATCTGATAGTGTGGAGGCGGAGGAAATGCATGAACACGCATCTTGCATAAAAGTGGCTATCATAAGGTCGCGGTTGAGCAAAGAAATTCTTTTAGTTCATTAATATTTTGTATGTTACGTGTCCCAGTTGTGAGTACACTACACAAACACACACACAAAACACACAAATATCATGCCTGTATTCCCAAATGGGGTAGGCAGAGCACACGAAACGTTAAAACTTCGGAGCCTCTTTAGCAATTTTAGGTTTTAAGTTTGACAATGGGTTTAAGTTCGGTCATATCCACAAAATAAGTACTAGGAAACAATTTTTAATGACATAAAGTTAATTATCTTGTCGGAAGCTCATTAAAGGTAATCGTAGTCTACGTTATTATGTGTTAATAAGTCCAACTAGGTTTTAGGTTATTTTCCTTCAATATGTGATAATTACTGGAATATACGAGTAATCAAATTAGGAAATCACTTATTAATGGTATAATTATCATAATATACCTACTAATTACTTATGTCGATTAAGTAATGATCTGTCCGCTTTCTTATGTCTCTTAATGACCCGATAATTTTAAACAATTTTACAGACTTATCTCGTTGGAGTTACTCTATCTAACAAACACGACTTGGCATTAATTTGACTTTTGTCGTTTTTAAAAGGGCGTCAAAGGCACGACTCGCCCCGGGCGCCTAGATGGCTAAGGCCCACCCTGGGCTTAAGTTTGGTCCTATCCACAAAATAAGTACTAGAAACAATTTTTAATGACATAAGTTAATTATCTTGTCGGAAGCTCAATAAAGGTAATCAAAGTCTATATTTTGTGTAAACAAGTCTAACTAGGTTTTAGGTAATTTGCCTTAAATATGTGATAATTACTCGTACAGGAAAATACGAGTAATCAAATTAGGAAATTACTTATTAATGGTATAATTATCATAATATACCTACTAATTGCTTATGTCGAATAAGTAATGATCTGTACTCTTTCTTATGTTTCTTAATGACCCGATAATTTTGCAATACCTCTCCTTGCAGTCGGGTAAAAATATTCTATAGACTTATCTCGTTCGTTGGAGTGCAGATGAGTTACTATCTAACAAAATGTTAATTGCCAGCAATGTACAGCAAAGTAAAATACGTAATACTCAAAGTATCTGTCACCTGTCATTTACACTTACTTGTCAATTTACTTTGCTGTACATTGCTGGCAATTATAATTTTGTTAGAAAGTTCACAAGGTCTGAATTTTAGTTTATTAATTAAATTAATGTCATAGCCAAGCTACAGAAATATGTTACTTTAACCTCCCTTTAAAAAAGCCTGACTTCCGGTAACACACTGTTATATACGGTTAATTATCTAATCAGGAGTTCATTGCACTACTATAGGTACTTGTTATTGGGTCATTAAATGTGAAACTAACATTTATGGACCGACGATTCAAGATCGAGGGTTACTTTGTATGACTTGGCTTGCAGGGCAATCTGTTATTATAACACCCCTCTTTTTGCGTCGGGGGTTAATTAAAATAAAATACGGAGGCCCAAGCCACGACAATAAGATACTTCTAAAAACATCGTGTCACATTAAGGTTTAAGTTCAGTCCTATCCACAAAATAAGTATTGAGTACAATTTTAATGACACACGGTTAATTATCACATCAGGAACTCATTAAAGCTAATCACAATCTACGAGTACATCATGTAAACAAGTCTAACTGGATTTTCGGTATTTTTATCTAAAATATTATAATTACAGGAATATACCTAATAAAATTACCAAATCATTAATTAAAGGTATAACTTGTACCCTAATTTATACTGCAGAGGTGTCAATAACATACCTACTTATTTATATCGATTA